>NW_024042516.1:0-12769 GCF_014851395.1 Micropterus salmoides | reverse complement strand
ATAGCGCCACCTGCTGGCAACAGAAGTGACTTTAACGAAGCAGCCCCCGCCGCACGTTTCACCTACGTGCACGAATTTTCTGTGGTACGTGTATCTTGTCCAGACGCACAAAAAAGCCTCTTGGAGCATGCCTAAAATCAACAGGAAGTCGGCCATTTTGAATTTTACGTCAAATTTTGGATGATTTACACACTTCGTACTTTAACGAACTCCTCCTAGGGATTTAGTCCGACCGACCTCAAATTTGTGCTGTGCCTTCTAAAGGCATTGAAGATGAAAAGTTGTGCTATTTGCAAGTTTTCGTCAATGGGCGTGTCGTGGCGTGTGGCGTCAAAGATCACTCTTCGCCATGACACGGAAGTTGTCGTAACTTCAGTGTACATGCTCACATCTGGACCAAACTGTACATGTAGGATGAGAGTCCCGCCCTGAACACATGTACATGCTGACATTCACAGACAGTCATAGCGCCACCTGCTGGCAACAGGAAGTGACTTTTAAACGAAGCCCGCCGCACGTTTTACCTACGTGCACGAATTTTCTGTGGTACGTGTATCTTGTCCAGACGCACAAAAAAGCCTCTTGGAGCGATGCCTAAAATCAACAGGAAGTCGGCCATTTTGAATTTTACGTCAAATTTTGGATGATTTACACACTTCGTACTTTAACGAACTCCTCCTAGGGATTTAGTCCGACCGACTTCAAATTTGTGCTGTGCCTTCTAAAGGCATTGAAGATGAAAAGTTGTGCTATTTGCGAGTTTTCGTCAATGGGTGTGTCCGTGGCGTGGCGTCAGAGATCAAGTCTTCGCCATGACACAGGAAGTTGTTGTAACTTCAGTGTACATGCTCACATCTGAACCAAACTTTACGTGCTTGATAACTCTCCCACCCCGCTATGGAGGACCGATCCTGACACAGTCAGAAATAAATACAGAAATAAATAAATGCTCAATAAATAAATAAGCATCCAATTAATACACAAAAAAATAAGTAAATAAATAAATGTAGGTAGTAATTAAATTATACAAGGAGACATAAATGTATATTTTAATTAGTGCCTTTACTTATTCACCTTTGTTATAATTACCTTATTTGTTTATTCAACTTTATTTATTATAATTTTTTTAATGTATTTATTTATGTGTGTGTTTAATATTTTTGTCTGTTTTATTCTTCCTTTGTATTTATTTACCTTATTTATTTTCACCATGGTATTTATTTCTGCCTGTCTTAAATTTTTGTATGCATTTCTGCCTCATTATGCAAATGAGGAGGGGCTGTGTCTCAAGGGGTCATCTTCTCTGCTATTGGTGGACCAGTCAGACAGGAGAGCTCCTACTCTGCCTGCAGACATCAACGATCTTGCCCCTCACACAGTCAGATGGCTTCCTTCAGTGCGCTGAGGTGTTTAACAACTCTGAAGACAATACTACCAGCAATGTCTTCCTTCTCTTTTCACGTAGACGCTCCGACAGACAGTGCTTTCAGTTTGCTGCATGCATGGACACAGAACTGCGGTATAGGGAGAAGCACACGGTCAGCTGGCTGCAGCTAAATCTGGAGTGCACTCGTATTCAATTCTGTATGGTAAATTCAGTTTTAACGGAGCAGAGCGAGCTGACAGGCAGAGTTAGAGACTTTTTCTGTCCGTTTCTCTCTTTACAAAGACGCATGTTGCAGTCAGAGTCTTCTCTGAGATGCGAGCACGACATACAACACAATTTATCAAATTACACAACGGATATACAGTATGAAAATAAGATTGATTGGATTATACTCACAGGAAGTATAAAACCTGTTACATGGTCTATTAAAAGTAAAGTAACACAAAAATGTCAGGGAAATTACTTTACTTAGATTTAAGTACTGCAGTTGTACATTTGAAATACCTTCCTACCTTTCTGATAGGAAGCCTTCTTGAGGTGGTATAAAACATTTCTTCTTATATTCTGATTTGAGTTGTGGACAACTATGACCACATGAATTAAAAAAATATTTCACTGCCCAAGTCAGCTATAACACAAGTCTTGTTCATCAGACTACATGCTGTACAGTATTTGTACAGATTTTGTCCCAGGATTTCTTATGCATTTCTTCTTCTTCGTTGCATGATTAGAATAATAAGGTGAGAAATGGGTCTATTCTGAGTTCATCCTGCACTGCAGCAGCTAATAAAGTCCATTTAATCCCCAAAACGCTTTTCTTTTAGGCAGGCTGGAGCAGAAAACAACTCACCTTTCTCAAGTTGTACAGTAATGTCACATGTGTATGAAGGTGGATCAAACAAGCTAATCTTAAATGTCAAAGTAGAGAGGAGCCTAGTAGGCCTATTTATTTTCATTCATTACACAATATGAATAAGCTATGCAGACAGTTGTAAAGAAAGAACATCTTTTTCTTCTGTTCTCTACTTGTTATAGTTACACAGTATTAGGGGTGTGGGCTGTATTAAAAGTATCCACTGTTCTCCCATGCTCTAACACACAGTAACGATGAAATGTGTGCTGTTCTCACATTCTTCCTCTGTATGTACACATAAACAACAAGGCAGGGAAATATAAAAGGAATTTATTTTATTGTTTGGGTACATTATTGTTCAGTGTACATGTTCACATCTGAAACAAACTTTACGTGCTTGATAACTCTCCCACCCCGCAGACATCTACACGCCAATACCGATTTATATTCATAGCGGCAAGTGCTATGTAGCTCCACATAGGGGACACAGGAAGTGACATATAGCACATTCATGCGGCGTCGGAACCGCGTAGGAAATTCACAGCCGCACCGGCAGAGCTCCAGAATATGCAACTCGGCCGGCTCACGCGCAGACGCGCTTACAAGTGCGAGGGCCCGCCCAACGCTGCTTGCAGCTTTAATTTTTTTTTTTTTTTTTTTTTTTTTTTTTTTCTGCAAAGTAGGCCCAAATGACATGGCCTAAACATACTCGAAAACTCACCAAAATTTGCAAACATGTCAGAACCGGTGAAAAATTTCGTATTCTACAAGTTTCGCACATGGGCGTGGCAAAATGACTCGCTAGCGCCACCTAGAAAATTGGAAATGATTAGCCCCTCGTTCACGTTCAACCTACATGTACGAAATTTTCTGGGGACATGTATCGTATCAAGACGCACAAAAAAGCCTCAAGAACCCATAGCCTAAAGTCAACAGGAAGTCGGCCATTTTGAATTTTATGGCCATTTTTGGATGATTTACATACTTCGTACTTTAACGAACTCCTCCTAGGGATTTAGTCGGATCGACCTCAAATTTCTGCTGTGCCTTCTAAAGGCATTGACGATGAAAAGTTGTGCTATTTGCGCGTTTTCGTCAATGGGCGTGTCCGTGGCGTCGATGATTCGCAATGAAACAGGAAGTTGTTGTAACTTCAGTGTACATGCTCACATCCGGACCAAACTGTACATGTAGGATGAGAGTCCCGCCCTGAACACATGTACATGCCGACATTCACCCACAGTCATAGCGCCACCTGCTGGCAACAGAAAGTGACCTTTAACGAAGCAGCCCCCGCCGCACGTTTCACCTACGTGCACGAATTTTCTGTGGTACGTGTATCATGTCCAGACGCACAAAAAAGCCTCTTGGAGCCATAGCCTAAAATCAACAGGAAGTCGGCCATTTTGAATTTTACGTCAAATTTTGGATGATTTACACACTTCGTACTTTAACGAACTCCTCCTAGGGATTTAGTCCGACCGACCTCAAATTTGTGCTGTGCCTTCTAAAGGCATTGAAGATGAAAAGTTGTGCTATTTGCAAGTTTTCGTCAATGGGCGTGTCCGTGGCGTGGCGTCAAAGATCAGCTCTTCGCCATGACACGGAAGTTGTCGTAACTTCAGTGTACATGCTCACATCTGGACCAAACTGTACATGTAGGATGAGAGTCCCGCCCTGAACACATGTACATGCTGACATTCACCCACAGTCATAGCGCCACCTGCTGGCAACAGGAAGTGACTTTTAACGAAGCAGCCCCCGCCGCACGTTTTACCTACGTGCACGAATTTTCTGTGGTACGTGTATCTTGTCCAGACGCACAAAAAAGCCTCTTGGAGCGATGCCCTAAAATCAACAGGAAGTCGGCCATTTTGAATTTTACGTCAAATTTTGGATGATTTACACACTTCGTACTTTAACGAACTCCTCCTAGGGATTTAGTCCGACCGACCTCAAATTTGTGCTGTGCCTTCTAAAGGCATTGAAGATGAAAAGTTGTGCTATTTGCAAGTTTTCGTCAATGGGCGTGTCCGTGACGTGGCGTCAAAGATCAGCTCTTCGCCATGACACGGAAGTTGTCGTAACTTCAGTGTACATGCTCACATCTGGACCAAACTGTACATGTAGGATGAGAGTCCCGCCCTGAACACATGTACATGCTCACATTCACAGACAGTCATAGCGCCACCTACTGGCAACAGGAAGTGACTTTTAACGAAGCAGCCCCCGCCGCATGTTTTACCTACGTGCACGAATTTTCTGTGGTACGTGTATCTTGTCCAGACGCACAAAAAAGCCTCTTGGAGCGATGCCCTAAAATCAACAGGAAGTCGGCCATTTTGAATTTTACGTCAAATTTTGGATGATTTACACACTTCGTACTTTAACGAACTCCTCCTAGGGATTTAGTCCGACCGACTTCAAATTTGTGCTGTGCCTTCTAAAGGCATTGAAGATGAAAAGTTGTGCTATTTGCGAGTTTTCGTCAATGGGTGTGTCCGTGGCGTGGCGTCAGAGATCAAGTCTTCGCCATGACACAGGAAGTTGTTGTAACTTCAGTGTACATGCTCACATCTGAACCAAACTTTACGTGCTTGATAACTCTCCCACCCCGCTATGGAGGACCGATCCTGACACAGTCAGAAATAAATACAGAAATAAATAAATGCTCAATAAATAAATAAGCATCCAATTAAATACACAAAAAAATTAAGTAAATAAATAAATGTAGGTAGTAATTAAATTATACAAGGAGACATAAATGTATATATTTTAATTAGTGCCTTTACTTATTCACCTTTGTTATAATTATCTTATTTGTTTATTCAACTTTATTTATTACTAATTTTTTAATGTATTTATTTATGTGTGTGTTTTAATATTTTTGTCTGTTTTATTCTTCCTTTGTATTTATTTACCTTATTTATTTTCACCCATGGTATTTATTTCTGCCTGTCTTAAATTTTTGTATGCATTTCTGCCTCACTATGCAAATGAGGAGGGGCTGTGTCTCAAGGGGTCATCTTCTCTGCTATTGGTGGACCAGTCAGACAGGAGAGCTCCTACTCTGCCTGCAGACATCAACGATCTTGCCCCTCACACAGTCAGATGGCTTCCTTCAGTGCGCTGAGGTGTTTAACAACTCTGAAGACAATACTACCAGCAATGTCTTCCTTCTCTTTTCACGTAGAAGCACCGACAGACAGTGCTTTCAGTTTGCTGCATGCATGGACACAGACCTGCGGTATAGGGAGAAGCACACGGTCAGCTGGCTGCAGCTAAATCTGGAGTGCACTCGTATTCAATTCTGTATGGTAAATTCAGTTTTAACGGAGCAGAGCGAGCTGACAGGCAGAGTTAGAGACTTTTTCTGTCTGTTTCTCTCTTTACAAAGACGCATGTTGCAGTCAGAGTCTTCTCTGAGATGCGAGCACGACATACAACACAATTTATCAAATTACACAACGGATATACAGTATGAAAATAAGATTGATTGGATTATACTCACAGGAAGTATAAAACCTCTTACATGGGTCTATTAAAAGTAAAGTAACACAAAAATGTCAGGGAAATTACTTTACTTAGATTTAAGTACTGCAGTTGTACATTTGAAATACCTTCCTACCTTTCTGATAGGAAGCCTTCTTGAGGTGGTATAAAACATTTCTTCTTATATTCTGATTTGAGTTGTGGACAACTATGACCACATGAATTAAAAAAATTAAACATTTCACTGCCCAAGTCAGCTATAACACAAGTCTTGTTCATCAGACTACATGCTGTACAGTATTTGTGGACAGATTTTGTCCCAGGATTTCTTATGCATTTCTTCTTCTTCGTTGCATGATTTAGAATAATAAGGTGAGAAATGGGTCTATTCTGAGTTCATCCTGCACTGCAGCAGCTAATAAAGTCCATTTCATCCCAAAAACGCTTTTCTTTTAGGCAGGCTGGAGCAGAAAACAACTCACCTTTCTCAAGTTGTACAGTAATGTCACATGTGTATGAAGGTGGATCAAACAAGCTAATCTTAAATGTCAAAGTAGAGAGGAGCCTAGTAGGCCTATTTATTTTCATTCATTACACAATATGAATAAGCTATGCAGACAGTTGTAAAGAAAGAACATCTTTTCTTCTGTTCTCTACTTGTTATAGTTACACAGTATTAGGGGTGTGGGCTGTATTAAAAGTATCCACTGTTCTCCCATGCTCTAACACACAGTAACGATGAAATGTGTGCTGTTCTCACATTCTTCCTCTGTATGTACACATAAACAACAAGGCAAGGAATTTATTTTATTGTTTGTGTACATTATTGTTCAGTGTACATGGTCACATCTGAAACAAACTTTACGTGCTTGATAACTCTCCCACCCCGCAGACATCTACACGCCAATACCGATTTATATTCATAGCGGCAAGTGCTATGTAGCTCCACATAGGGGACACAGGAACTGACATATAGCACATTCATGCGGTGTCGGAACCGCGTAGGAAATTCACAGCCGCACCGGCAGAGCTCCAGAATGTGCAACTCGGCCGGCTCACGCGCGGACGCGCTTACAAGTGCGAGGGCCCGCCCAACGCTGCTTGCAGCTTTAATTAATTTTTTGTTTCGTTTTTTTCCCCCCCACTGTTTGCACTTTGGAGGCCGGCATAATAAAAATCACGCCACTATTTTTCGACTACGCCTGTGTTTTCTCCTATTTTGAGGAGTTTGGAAGAGAACCCCGCAACAGGTAGTCAAACTGCATTTAAAAACAGGTTTTTAACATAGGCACTTGGTTACACGGCCTCATTTTTCCACACATACGTTCTTGGCTAGAAATACACTGTAAGTGCATGGCCTTATTGTTTTCTCACTGAATGTAATTGGGGCCTCTCACAGAGTACAGACTGGTGACTTAAAGTTCAGTACATAGGTTACAGCCCAAATGTTCTCAGAATAATGTGAAACACAGAACAATATATAGGTGATATATTCTTATACAGTTTTCAGAAAAATATAAACAAAGAATAAAACATAGATGAGACATTCTTACACAATTCTTTCAAGAGAATAGCTTAACGTTCCCATCAATCTCCACTTCTACTTTAATAAATCTTTTAATGCATATTACCCTTGCCACAGTGTTTAACATGTACTGTCCAACAATTGGTGAAGGGTTTTGTATACCACATTTTATTTACCGCAAGAGAGCCTCTCTTTCAGGCTTCCTCATTGTTCAGGCTTACTGCTTTAAATAAACTCTGCAAGTTTCCTGTTTCCTAAGACTAGAGGAAGTGTCAAAAAAATATGTAGTGACATATTGACTCAGATATATGACTCACCAAACAAACATCTACAAATCTGCTCAGTATTTTCAACACTTGTACGGTGTAAAAGAGCTTAGTAAAGTGCAGAAATGATACAATGCACAATCACGTTAATTTAACTGTAGCAACATTGTCAAACAGTGACTTACTGAATGGTGTACAGCAACAACTTTCTTCATGGGGACTTCTCATCTGCTTAGACTGCTAAGCTTGTTTACTGGTAACTTTATCTGTTTGCATCTCTGGTTCTGTTGATGAGTAAAATTTTAAACATAAAAAGATAATAAGGTAGTATTTAAAATGTTAGTGTCATCTTAAAAAATACAAATCATCTGACAGTTTAGCCTTGTAGATGAGAAGTGAAGAAAAGGTTGTTTTTTTAGATTAACAAAAAAATGCTTCAAACCGACATAATTTTCACATGCAAACAATAGAACGCGGCTATTACTCACACACTTCATTATTTCTAACATAATTTCACTTTCTATAACAAAGTAATAATTGTGTAACCATGAAACTGTATGAAATGTTTAAAATATGGAAATCAATAAAAACTTTTCTGACATGTTTTGAAATGTAGTGGGTCTGAACACAAGAAAAAGGGTGATGTATGGTCCTTATATGTTGTAATATGTTCTTGAAGAAAACTGACAATCTTGTATCTTTCATTCAATATGGTATGTTACAATAGTTTTGTTAACTTTGTTTCTGAGAAGTCATTGTTTTTTCATGTTACACTGATATGGCGAATGGATCTGAATACTGCAGCACACATTGTGGTTAAAAAGCCTTCATACTAACATCTCAGAAAATTTTGTGTCAGTTGTTGTAGAAATTGTATTCCTGGTGAGAGGTAATAATTGAGTTACAACGAACCGTTGTCTTTGAAGAATTTATTTAACAAAAGAGAAGTACTACAACAGAATCAGCTGGACCAGAGGTTCTGTCTCCTAAGACAGTCACTAACGTCTGGCCCAGAGCAAACAATTGCACAGTCTGAGCATCTATGTTTTGGGGAGCAAAAGGAAGGAGAAGAAAAGCTAGTGAGGAAAACAATCAACAGCCCCACATCCCTGACCTAAACCCCACACATGTGGACAGACTGGAATAAGAAGAACAATAATAAAGATGGAACAGGTTTAAGATTTAAAACAATATATAAGACATAATAAAAGGAGAAAAATAGCACTCTTATAAGTACTTGCATGAAAGATGATAAGTGTAGGAAGAAAACAATTTTCTGCCCTTACATCAGTTATTTCTTTTTCTCATCCATCAAAAAAAAAAATAGAGTAACCACAACAAAAAAAAAGTTTTGTCCTGCTCACCCTTCCCTTCTCCTCACCCACAAAGGCATTTCAGTGCTCTATAGGGTTGCCACCTTCAATAGAGAAAAATAAGGGATGCCTGCTGGAGCTGGGGCCACACCCCTCGGGGATCTGTTGCAAAGGGTTTTCCATGAACATCATGTGGACCAGAAGTAGTATGCCTTGTTTGCAGTATTAGAGCATGCTAGGCCTACTTCCTTTTATAAGTGTTTTGTGGTCAGAAGTACAGTAGTCTTGCAGCACTGAGGAGCTGTTTGCCTTTCGAACTTCTACAGTAAAACTATGAACAGAAAAAGTTCCACAGAGCACCTTGCTGAGAAATTGCTAATGAACTTGAGTAATTGTAAAGGCTGGTGTGAACACAAATTTTGTGTGACAAATTTTTACAATTTGTCATTGTTTGCAATAATACTATCCAAACAATGAAACCACACATAAATAATCCATCTACAAACATTTCTCAGTTTATTTCAACACCATTTTTATGATTGGTCAGTAAATATATTTCTATTTATTTTTTCAGTTTTTATTCAGATTATTGTTAATTCTATAGTAGGCCTATTGAATCATGCAATTCTATAGATTAAGCATAACACATAGTTTATATTCTTCACATAGGTACTATATTTTGATAATTATATGTGTATTAAATAGCCTATTTTTCTCTCTTATCTCTATTAAATTAATGCTGATGTGTCTGACTGTATACCTCAACCTTAAAAAACAACTCACACCATGTAGGGATGTGGTTCATTTACATTGTAACAATGTTTCTTAACAAATAGGCAGCATATGAAATCCAGCCTGATCAATCAGAAAATGAGTAGGCCTACGCTTTATTAAGTAGTTACACTGCCTTGGCATGCTGTCACACATCTGACAGGCCATCTTGCACCACAAAGAACACTGGCCGACAAATTGTGACGTTTGGCTTGATACTCATCAAGTAGGACATTTAGATATTACAAAAGGGCTATTGATACTTTAATTACTTCCAAGCCACGTTGGCAGAAAATTTTGCCCCGGTGAAGAGGTGGTCGCTCTCCCCCTCAATTTAATAAAGAGGGCAGTTTGCTCCTTGCTCCCCAAATCAAAACGATATGTTCAAGTAAGTTTTTGGCTTCACATCACCAAACAGTAAGCAGCATAAATCGCAAAATAACCTAGTTACATTAACCGTATACTATATCCCAAGGTTTTTGTAACCGTTACTAACGTTAACTGTCTGAAAACCAAGCAGGGTTCACAAGCCGTCTAACGTTAAATTAATCTAACATTAAGCCTATGATGGCAAAAAATATTTATCTCTGCCAGCAACAAATGTTCCATGTGACCAAACTTTTCAAAGGCTGGGGATGTCAATTATGAAAAAAACCTGACTCAGCCCCAAAACAGCTGAATATTTCTGAATAAAACTCTTGACATATAACAAATGTGAGACATTGTTCTGCTTTTCATTTATCATTCTTGAAACAACTTCAACTTTACTCAGTTACGGATTTTTAATCCATTACACCTCATCACTGCCAGCACTCATTATTATTTATTATTACACTAGGGCCTATATCTTTCCTGCTAATTATCATTACACCTCTGTTAATAAGCTACTGTATAATACTGTAGATGTCCACATTTATTATTATATTCTTAGATTTATTATATTCTCTACTGACTTACTTCAACTACCTAGTATTTCCATTTGTTTTATGCCTTGCGAGTATCTGCAACAAAGAATTCACCCTCATAGATCAATAAAGTATTCTGATTCTGAAAATGGATAGGGTAGTGGTTAAGACACATGCCTTTAGTGTGACAGACGTGGGTGCGATTCCCACTGTGTTACATGCGTCCACTAGTTGATCCAAAGCTGCGCCCTCTGACATAGCAACTGTGATTGGCTTGAGAAAAGCGTCGGCTAAATGAGTGATTACTTATGAAACAACACACAGATGTGTTTTCTTAAACACACTTTTATTGCAATCCCCATCTGCTGTCTCTGAGAATTTGAAAGCGTTTGTGTGTTTGTTGTATGGAGATTTCTCCGAAATCCTGTTGGTTATGTATTGATAAAACGTTTAGAATTGTAAACACTGCTCAGTCATTGTTTTAATGAAACCTCTACCAAGATGTGTCGATATCAAAAGTGACCAGTAGGTGTCACCGTGGAGACGGGTGTCGAAGTGTTTCGAAGCCTCGACACAATTCCGGCACAATTGCTTCAAACGTTTCAATGTTTCACAAAGCCTCGCTTTGCCCATCACTACTTTTGAAGAGAGTTGAAATCCAATACTTACATTCATAGGTAAAATCCGGGTGGCTCAACTCCACAGCCACAGCCAACGCCATTATTTACGCTGGGACAATCTACTGGCGCACAATGAATGTCGGGATACCTGGGGCTGTGGCATTTGAAGGAGCCTTCGAAATGGGACAGCCTAGTCGCATCAACTGTGACGTATTCGGTCTTCAAATGCAGCCTTTGAAGGATGCGGTCCCTGAATTGAGACACAGCACTGGTTCCACAGGAGAGGAGCTTGATAGCTGAACACTCTGGCTCCCATTCTACTTTTGGAGACTCTAGAAACCACATGTAACCCTGCCTGATAATAAGGAATTGCAGTGATCTAGCCTAGAATTAACAACAGGATGTTGCTGATTTTCGCAATATTACGAAGTTGAAAAAGGTGGTCCTTGAAGTTTCCTTAATGTGAGAGTTCAAGGACATATCCTGATCAAAGATAACTCAGAGATGTCTTAAAGGTTCAGTGTGTAAGTTTTAGTGTTATCTAGTAGTGAGGAGTGCGAATTGCACCCACCCCCTCCCCTATCCAAGCGAGTAGTATAGCTACAGTGCCTGAGACAGGACAAAAGATGTCATCTATGAGATAGCAGAGATTTGCCAGTCAAGAATTCAGGTTTCTTTAGATAGATATATTAAGAAATTATATTTATTTAATTATTCAGTAAAACTATATGTTTAAAGTAAATGATGAACATATCAAAAACTATCACATCTAGTGCATCAAGTATGACCACTGACGGATGACAGGACAATGTAAGCCTCACTGTTTCTGCACCACAGTCCATTATACACCACATAATACATGAAGTTTACAAAGGCATTGGCTGGTGAGAATCAAGGTTCCTCTCTTGCTTAATTAGATAAGCAATCTGCAAATCTTACCAAAATGTCTTTTTTAATTTTTTAAAATACAACAGAAACACAAAGTAGTACTGACAGCCATAATTTCAGCTTGTGGTAAAACGGTGCAACATTTTAATGGGCATTTAGCATGTGAAAGTACAAATTACACATTTGTGTGCACAGTGGGACGCAATATCCAAAAAAACACGTTTTTGTAACGCAAATTTGTAAAGTATTCATTATTGGTCACTTGATAGGCACACAGTCTTTTCATATATCAGCATTAGCAGTAAAAAGAAATACAAGTTTAGCTGCTGATCTGAGCTCCACTGCTGTTACCGTTTAATTGCCAATAATATCCATCATCTGTTTGTCTCAGGAAGGTAAGGGCACATTTCTGTCCACGTAACAAAGCCATAACAAACTGGAGAAGAATTACATGAAATTACAATCCAACTGCATATTTTTTCTACCAGCGCAGTAAAAGTTCAGCTGACTGATGATTCCATGCTCTAAGCTAATGTTATGGTTTTATTGCCAATTAACATTACTGATCAGCTGATCAGGGGGTGTCTGCGGTTATGTAGATAAAAATGTCTCATTCTAAGGTAATAAAAACATAATGGTTCATTATGTAAGGTCTTTATACACCATTGAAAACTTAGTTATGGATATTATTGTTGTGGTACTGCTGTATCTCTCCATTACCTTGTATTCTTTCGTTCGCCCCTTCCCTG
>NW_024042515.1:0-25501 GCF_014851395.1 Micropterus salmoides | reverse complement strand
TATAGAACACCTGACCCGAACAAGGTTGTGTTTATTTGCTTCTGAATTTAACTTTTCATTTGCAAGAGGAAGAATGTGTTGTTTCTTCTTTTAAAAGTTACATAACCACCACTTTCAACATATCTATTTATTTAACAAATAGCAACTTTAAACTACAGGCTTGAGGCAGGATTCGTAGCCAAGTGAGGCTGTTGCCATCTCAGGCACCACAGCCTACACGTTTGAAGTTGTGAACGGCTATACTTTTTGTTCCCTGGACAGTTCTACAGTCTGCACTGACCCGGTAAAAGAACTTTTAAGTATGCTGCTCCATCTTCCTGCAACCCTCTGCAGTTAGATATAAGACTGCAAAAATAAACAAAGGTTAATAAAATAAAAAAAGTTTAAAGTTTGTTCTCAACTGATTGCCAAAATGTTAAGTTTATGTTAAAATTTAGCCTTATTATTACAACAACTATAAAGTTTTGGAGTTTACATAACCCTTTAACACAAATACACCATTCTTAATTAACAATTTCAAAACGGTGTGTATGCAGCACACCTGACCTGCCAATCAAACGGGTTGCCGCGCACGCGAGAACGCGCACAGCAGAGGAGGATAGAGAGCGCGAGAGAGGACAGACAGAGGGAGAGAGGATGCGACCAGTGTTGTAGACAGCCTGTTTACGGATGCTCGAATGTAAGAAATCTTTTCTTCTTTTAAATCGTCTTCCAAGCTCGTCTGAAGGCTCCGGTAAGTACCGAGACTCTCCGAACTAAACACGGATTCAGTTATCACTCCCATCAGGGGAAGAATGACGAGGCATCGGAAGTTGCAGGTGCACGATCCTCATAGGAGACGTTTTAATTAGTAAACCTAACAGAATTAGGTTTTAAATGACCATCATAAATCCGTTCCTGGAAATCTTTTATGTGCAAGTCAGTATGTCAGAGAGTTGGAGCTTTAAAACAAAGGGGAAAAAGAAGAGGGTTTTCCAGTTGGCTTTCTATAAGCTTTCTAAATGACGTCAGTAATTTCGATTTTCAAAAAGTGTTGGAGAACAGTCTGATTTATGCCAGCAGGAATGCCATGAATGAAGTCTACTGTATGTGTGAGTGGGCGACAAAAACACAGGACTGTTCTCTGACATTCCCCCCCCCCCCCCATATACACTCTTACTATGTGGACAGAAGCATGCTTTAAAGCCCAGAATGCAATTATTTATTAAAGTTACTGTATTTTTTATTATCACAAATTCTCTTTTTTTATAAGCTTCCTGATTTCCTTTACTGCTGCTGGCAGATAGGGGTGACTGTTGATGTAATGTAATACTTCCTGCCTTCTGAAATAAATGGAGAAGACACACTCTTGGCCATGATATACTGATTTGCTCGCCTCTCTTTTTACCCAGTTTTCTCTCCTCACAGCGTCAGCTATTTTGTTTGAAACCTCACTCCCAGCTTCCTCAAACAGACCTTTTCGTGGTAAATGTCAGTGTACTGCTGGAAAGGCTCACTCTCTCAGCAGATATTGACTTTTGAATCTCTCTTGTCTCTTCAGGTGAAAAGATGGGGAATGGTTCAATGAAATCAAAGCGTTACAAACACACAGACGGCTCAGCTGCTGCTTCCAACAGCCGAGCTCATAAAGATAACGGTGGTGGGTTCAAAAATGTGTCCCTGGAGTCCCTGAGGGCCCGAGTGGATGAGCTGGAGCGTGAGGGCAAGAGGAGGGATGAGGAACTTTGTGCCAAAGACCAGCAGATCAAAGGTCTCCAGGAGCAGCTAGCCAAACAGACGCGAGCTCTGGCCGAGCTGAGCGAGGAGCTGCAGAACAAGTGCATCCAGCTCAACAAGCTGCAGGACGTGATGAAGAACCAGAGGGGAGCATCTGCAAGTCTGGCTCCAGGCCCCCTTCCATCAAAACCAGTGGCAAGAGCAGCCCCAACCTCAGTGTTCGCATCAAGGAAACCCTCAATAGAAGGAAAGGGGCTAAAGCTGGGGTTTCGGCTGAGCCTACATCCAGGACCTACGACTCCAGCAGCCTTCCAAAGTTCTCTTTCGAGAAGGCTAGAGTACCAAAGGATGCAAGGTGAGATGTTTGTCTTTAGGGAGGTGCAAAATACAATTGGAGGAGGAATATGGCCATGCACAATGCAGTTAAAGGTTCATGATAGCCTCAGGCTCAGTCCATCTCAGCCAGGTGGAGGAGAGTAAAAATGCAAGCAGCAGAAGGAGTGGGTGCAAGGTGGGCAAGAAGCTTTTAGCGTAATGACATGCAAAAAAGCAACAGTTTTCAGTCTAAGATTTTTTTTTCGGCGGCTGATCAGTGACTTTTGGTGCTCTGCGCTTTAGCTCAGATAAAGGGAAATAATACCACAGTGTGCAGTAATATTTTATGCTGACAACAGTTTATGTTGGGCCCTTTCATGTTTCTACATGGCAGTGCCCCCGCGCTCAAAGCCAGGTCCATAAAGAAATGGTTTTCCCAGTTTGGTGTGGAAGAACTTGACAGGTCTGCACAAAGCCTTGACCTAAACCCCATCCAACACCTTTGGGAAGAACTGGAACACAGACTGTGAGACACAGACCTGATCACCCAACAACAGTGTTAGACCTCACGGATGCTTTTGTGGCTGATATGGGAGCAAATCCCTGCAGCCAGGTTATAAAATCTGAGCCGGGGCAGCAGCAGATTAATGCCCATGATTTTAAAATATGGTATTCAACAATAACAAAAATAGGTGATTTTTGGGTATCCAAATACTTTTGGCCATTTAGTGTCGATTTGCTACTGTCATGAAATAAAAAAATGGCCTTTTCAGTTTTGAAGAGATTATGTATTTACAACTACTGGCAAAAATAGACAAATGGTATTATTCTGTCATTTATTACCTACAACAGTGATTATCTCTGTACCAGCAGGTATAAACATAAATCTTAATTTCTTTCCAATGAAAGAGGAGCTCCAAAAACAATTACCTTTCTCCTAACTATTATTTCATTGATTTAGTCTAACCATCTGTCTTACACTATGTCTCACCCGACAGGAAGTATATCAAATTAAGGAAGTAACTGGATCTCAAAGTGCTGCCTCATGGGACGTTATTGCTTCATGCTTGAAGAAAGGACATTGAGGATCATTTAGTTCGAAAAAAATCTCAAATCTCAAGGTCCAGTATGTAATATTTAGATAGATCTACTGACAGAAATGCAATATAATATCCATACCTAGTATGGAAGTAGTAGTAGTAGTAGTAGTAATATTTGGCGGGTTTATCAGAAGTAAGAAGAGACAAGAAATTTGGACAAATCAAGGACTACATGTAGGGCTGGGCAATATGGCCAAAATATTTATCACGATAAAAAAATGTCATACATTCCGATATCAATAATTATCACGATAAATGTCAAATCATTATGTCTTTCAAGTTTAAAGGCTGATTTTTGCTCCTGAGTGAAAATTGAAGAAACCAGAGTTAATTGTATGATTAAACGTTTCTTTTTGTGGTCAGAACGTGATACTTGATGCCAAACAGTGGATCACTTCACAACTCTGAGGTAGAACATTCAAAAGTATTATGATAAAATCTTTTCTGAAAAACTATGATTAGTAAATATTTTTTTCAATCCCTTTTCCTTAACAAAAGAAATATCTTAATAGAAAAATTAAGTGCTAATTCGTTTGTGATTCAAGTGAATTAAATCAAACATTTATCGATGATATATTGAAATTTTTTATATTGTTATTGAGGAAAATTATATTGTGATAATTATCATTAGTGTTTTATTGCCTGGCCCTAACCACATGTTTTATTTAGCACAAGAGCCGACAGAGTGTGTCCCTCGAGGCTTCTCCTGCGTGCTTGGAAAGGGAGGGTGAGCGGTGACTGACGGTGCATTCATGTGGTGTGGAATAATCTGATTTTTTTCATCCTTAAATCTTTATTGTAAAAAGAGAAATACAGTGTACATAGGACACAAGTATACAGAATATTACACAAATATATAAGAAGACACAAATAATAAAAATGTTGCCGGGGTAGTCTATATTATATAAATATATTAAAAGAGGACCATATGTTGACAGTTTTCACAGCCTTTTTGTTGTTGGATTTATTTTAAATAGTAGTTAGTTAAATGATTTCCTTTTGTGTCCATTTTAACCGTGTTTATTGTTGCGCCGTAGACGGAGTCAGTGGATTTTAAAAATCCACTGCGCATTCCTGAAGCGTTCCAGAAGCGTCCTAGAAGTGTCCCAGAAGCGGCTCTCCGCTCCGCTCCGCAGAGAATAGGTAGCAGGTCTATTTTTGCCGCTAGCCGCATCAAGCAGCACAAAGATCGAACCTGGCAGGAAGTCAGACAAAGATAAAATAAAACACCATGTGGTAAAACAACAATAAACACAGTTAAAACTGACACAAAAGAAAGTTATTTAACTACGTAGCCTACTTAATCATAGTAGAAGCACAAAATACAAACACTGATTACCAAATCAACAAAATCTAAACATCAAAATCAGACAGGCAAAACGCTCTCATTCTGAAATGCTCTTTGTGGGAAATGCAGCCTGAAGTTTACGGAACAAAACGGGGTCGCATAGAGCTGTGAAGAAGGTAGTAGATGCACGAAAATGACAAATTAATAACAAGTCAATAACGTGGGGCAGGCTGCATGCTCCACTGCTGAAACGCTTCTGAGACGCTTCCAGCGGACTTTGACGCCGGTCTATGGACGCATCAAAACCGTGTCTCAGTCGTAACATCCCGTAGGCGGAGTCAGTGGATTCATGAACACACACTGAAGTCAGAAGAATGTCTTCACAACTTCAGAAATAGGACCATCCGAGGAGTACGTGAATGCACAGTGAGCCACTCGTTGTAATTCGCAACCATCACCACTAGATGCCACTAAAACTTACACACTGAACCTTTAAAGAAGCCATATTCTAAACTAAGATGTATATAATATTAAGCTTGTGTCTGATTATTCTCGTGGCTGTGAGCACGCACCAAGGTGTATCCACTGAAACAGGATTATTTTCTGATAATTTGCCTGTAATACTGTAATAATACTGTAATACTGCTGTGTGTTGAATGCCAAGACCTCCAGCAGGTGACTTCAAGGTCCTGCCCTGAACACACCACACAGAGCTCTTCTCCATCATATCATAGCCCTTGAACATTTGTGATAACCTTGCTTTGAGTCATTTCTATTTTTCATGTAAAAAATATTTAGACAACAATGACTGCAAGTTTGTTTTGTATATCTAATATGTAAGGTGATTTATGGTGATTTTTTAAGTCACATGACCAATGATAAATGGTAGGATAAGAGCTGAGTGACATGTGCCCTCCTTAAAGTGGTGAATTGTAATTTTTACACTTTGGGTTTTGTATGGATAAAAACAAGAAAAAAAACATATTTAACATATTAAAGGAGACTATTATACTGCATTTCCAGTCCTATATTGTAGTTCTGTGACTCCTGTGTGGCAGCTTTGCATCAATCAAAGTTAAAATCAAATTTTCTATCTTATATAGGCCCCATATGTAGGCTTTCATTTCAGCCTCTGTCTGAAACAAGCTGTAGATGCTCCTGTCTCTTTAAGGTCCCCTCTCTCAAAGCCCTCTGTATTCTGATTGGCCAAGACCTGAAGTCTGTTACCAGGTTGTTGCTGTCACTGAGCGGTACAGACAGAGCGTTGACGTGCGGAGCAAATGACCATATATGGAACACTGGCTCTGTGTAGCTCCTTGTGTCGTAGAACGGAGCAGTTAGTAGAAAAAACAGTTCAAAACAGAGTGTTCAGAACAAGAGGAAATCTGAGGATTTGGCTCACAGGGATTTCTTTTAAATAGTTTACCCTCATTATTTGAAGCTTTGGCCATGTTTAACATGAACATCTGACATTGTAACATTGTAGATGGGTCATAAAATATGGAAAGGCAAACAACACCATTGCTTTTTAATTAACACTCTGCAGACGAGTCAACACATGCGGCCCACATCACTTCAACAGCTCTCTCCTCTGATTGGACGTTCAGTGCTTTTGTTCTTTTACTGTAGTAATGTAGTAAATGAGTGCAAACACAGCAAGTCTTGAGAGCTGAGCTTATTTGTCATTTTAAAACAACCTGGCAAAGAAAAAGCCATGTTTGTTCTGGTGGGCTGACAAGGTGAAGAGCGATCCATTAGGATCAATCCAAAGGTTGAATGTTCTTTAATGTGTGCGCCCCCCCCCAGTAGTAGTAGTCTTGTTTGATTTCACCAACATGAAAGCCAAATTGCATGTCACAGCAACTGTTCTTTGTATTGTACAACATAAATACAGCACTCTGCAGTGAATAAATGTGAGCATGCAGAGTGTCCATCTCTTAACCTGATCCTCATGTTTAAAACATATGTTGCTAATAAGCCCCGCACGCATATATAACCAAAACTAATGTAAATGAGGCACTCTGGTACCCTCACGCAGACTGGCCCTTGGGAAACAGAATACTCATCTTCTGTGAATGACAGTGTAACATGTTGCAGACTCTGGCAGAGTTGTGACACAGCTAGGTGGGAGGAAAACATGTGAGTTGAAAAATAAAGGGCCGGATGTCATCTGCTCTCGTTTTATAAAGCCCAAAGCGATAATTTATTACACACGATAAGGAGGATAAACAGACCACCCACCACCTGCACCGCTCACCTCTCTGAGCAGCAACCGGGTCTCATGATCTATAGTTAGCATTCAACCGTGGCTCTTAACCTTTTTGGTTTACAACTCCCCAAAGGAAGTGATGTCTTCTTCTTACGGCCTCTTGCTGCAGCTGTTAAAATGCACACCGGTGAACTTTGACAGCTCATGATGATTTTATGTTTTCGCTGTTTCGCTTGATTCATTGACGGAAGAAGCCCAAAGGCTGCGAATAGTCATCTTTTCACAGGAGACAAAATATTTATCACGTAGACTAAAAGCAGGGTGAGTAATGTGGACGTGGGCGCCCTGGTGGCAGCATTGGGAGAAGTACTTAAAAAGTAGCCTTTATGTAAGGAAAACAAGTATCAGACCTACAATGGAAACGTTACTCCATTACTAGTAAATGTTTTACCTCAGTAAAAATGGCCAGAAACTATGAGTAAAACATACTCTAGTATGAAAAATACAAAATGGAAGAACTCACAGTAAAAAACGCTCTTTTGCTTTGCGTGGAAAACATGCATCTCCATTAAAAAAAAAGAGAAGGTATATAGATTAGTTAAAGAATGACAGAAGGAAGGAAAAAAGTAAATTACGAAAGTAATTGATAGGGAGACAGGACGCAAAGTAATAAAAAAATTGGAAAGAACATAATGAAAGAAGGAAGGAAGACAATAAAGTAGTAAAGAAAGACAGAAAAACAATATTCACAAATACGAAAGCTGGATGCAGATTCTTTTCATTTTTGCTGGGGTAAAAAAACATTACATTATTGATCAAAATTCTTGATGATTAATTTCTGTCCATAATTTAAACTATAACCAACGATATGTTAGTAGATATGTTGAATTTAAAATATGTAAAGTAACAATTAACTACATCTGCAGTTAAATATAGTTTAGTTGTAAAAAGAAAAGTCCACCTAGATGGAAACACTGAAGCTGCGGTACCTCTAAACTTCACTTACACTAGGTACAGTACTTGATGTAAATGTATTAGTTATTTCCACCTCAGCCTGCAATGTCCTGCCCAAAGATCTTTATTTCTTTCTGGTTCTCTCTCCTCCCTGCTGAAGGCACAAAAACAAATCTAAAGCAAAGAAATGTGAGAAATGTGATGTCCCACTATAATTATACAATAGCTAACAACCCAGCAACACTCAAAAACCACCAGTTATTTTCACAGCAGAAGTCTCATTTCTAACTCTTCCTCTGTGGCTGTGACAGTGTGAAGAAGCTGCTAACAGATGCCCTGAACAAGAACCAGTACCTGAAGAGGCTGGAGCTGCAGCAGATCAAAGACATGGTGGAGTGTATGTATGAGCGCACCTACCAGCAGGGAGAGTACGTCATCAAGCAGGGAGAGCCTGGGAACCATCTGTTTGTCCTGGCAGGTAGGTTCAGTCCTGTTTGATCTTTGTCTTAGTTTAGTTAGCTTTTATTACGGGAGTATTAAATACACATTGCTGCTGATTGGGTAACACCTCTGACACACCCACCAAATGAGAGAAAACATACCTCGAAGCCCGTTGAGAACTGTTGCACACCATTTTTGAGGAAAAATAAGCAAACCGGTGCAAAATGTTTTGAGATTGAACGTGTCCAACAAAGGTTGAGGTCAAGGGCCACTGGACTTGGTTGAAGAACGTCTCGGGTTATGTATGTAACCCTGTTCCCCAGAAGGGGAACGAGACACTGCGTCGGTGACGACACTATGGGAACGGCCTCTGGGCGTGGCAGGGCTGAAATCATGAATGAAACTACTCCAATCCTATTGGCGTTGCTAGAACGGTAGCATGTGACGGCGTAACTGGAGGCGTATATAGGCACGCCGGCACACCGGACACATTAGCTCTTTGCTATGAAGCAAGGCACTCCAGGCGGGGCGAGGTGTGGCCGACCGACGCAGTGTCTCGTTCCCCTTCTCGGGGAACAAGGGTTACATACGTAACCCGAGACGTTCCCCTTCGAGGGAACTCGAACTGCGTCGGTGACGACACTATGAGAACGAGAATACCCACTATTCCACGCCAAAGCCCCCCCTGCCCCCCCCAGTGTGCAAAAAACCTGTAGGCACGACTAGGAGGAGAGCGCATGGGTGCCGGGTGTAGAAGGAAGGTCCAGACTGTAAAACCGGATGAAAGTGTGAGGAGTGGCCCAGCCAGCTGCCTCACACAAATCCTGGAGCGGAGCGCCTACGAGGAGGGCCCTGAGGCCGCCATGCCTCGAGTAGAGTGTAAATACTCAGTGCTCTGACCAGGCAGAGCAAATGAAGTCTCCCGTCCTCCGCCGTCACATGAGGTGGGGGATGAAACGCCTGCAGCACCGTGACCCTGCCAACCTGGACGGAACCTTAGGGACATAGCCCGGACAGGGGTGCAGGATGGCTCTGACCCTCCCTGGGGCAAACTCCAGGCAATGAGGAGAAACCGAAAGTGCCTGGTGATCCCCCACCCTCCTCATGGAGGTGATAGCGAGGAGAAAGCCATCTAAGGCTTGGCCTCAGCCGACTCCAGGGGTTCGAAGGGGGCCTCAGCCAGCGCTTCGAGAACCACCACCAGGTCCCAAGTGGGAACCCTGGAATGAGTCACGGGTCTCATCCTCCGATTCTGATTCAAATAGGCCACCATCGCCGTGTTGTCGGTCCTGACAAGGACGTGGCAACCGCGGAGAGCGGGCAGAAAACTCCTCAGAGCTCTGAAAACCGCCAACATTTCCAGGCAATTTATGTGCCAAGAGAAATGATGCTCCTCCCAGGAGCCTCTCGCAAAGCGGCCGTCCATGACCGCGCCCCATCCCGTGAGTGAGGCGTCTGTCGAAATAATTGTTCGGCGACAGATCGCTCCCAACACAGGACCTTGGGACAGGAACCAAGATTTCCTCCTTACAGACAGGGAACGAAGGCATCTGCTCGTAACCCATATCAGACGAGCATGGAAGGTCTTCTCCCTCTCCTGGATGCCCGATAGGTTGAGCCACAGGTGCTGCTCCGGTCGATGGCACGGGCCGTCTTTTTCGTAACTCGGAGAGACAGGTCTGTGGCTCTGCGGAGCTCGGCAACGTCCTCCTTAGAGGGGCCTCCTCCCGAGTCCATGTCTTTCAGCAGGTTGGCCTGGTATGCCTGCAAAACCGCCATTGTGTGCAGGCTCGCACCAGCCCGGCCCGCCGCTGTGTACGCCTTGCCCACCAGAGCAGATGTCACGCGACATGGCTTGGTAGGCAGCGCCGGCTCTTTAAAGGACGACGCAAGGCAACTCGTCATGCAAATCCGGGTGTAGAGACCGGCGTGGAGGCGGCGCGCCGCTGTAGGAAGTGCTCATCCAGCTTACTGGCAGCCTGTGTGTCTGGCATGGGCTGCGGCCAATCAAGCTGGAGCTTGCCCACCGCTCGTGTCACCACCTCCAACAGCTCGTCATAGCTCGGCGCTGACTGATGACGTTGCTCCGGTACCTGGAAATCTTCCTCCTCCAAAATGCTGAGCACATCCAGCTCCTCAGAGCTGGACAGCTGCAGCCTCTCCGGGCTCACACCCCGAGCGGGAGAAGCCGAAAAACGGGCTCCCGAACGGGGAAGAGGGGAGTCGGAGCCAGCAGACGAGGAACGGGAAAAAGCCTCAGCAGTCCCGATGCCGTCGGAAATGTCGCGCTGAGAGCGCATCCGGCCGTCTCCGGAGAAAAGAGCCGCACGGGACCTCAGCACCCTCAGGGGCAGGGCCTCGTAATGGCCGCAAGCAGCTCCCTGGTCATGCGGCATCCCCAGACAGGAAACGCACAGGGCATGAGTGTCCCCAGCCGTGATGTTGCGCGGGCATGGAAAGACACACTGCCTGAATTGCTCACCAGCCATCTCTTCTGCTTCTACTTCCAGGTAATCTTTCCGTACTGTGGTAGCTTTCTTCTGCGTAGTCTCAAATATGCCAGAGTGCCTGCTGAATAGAAAAAAGCTCATGTGTCGGTGTGCCGGCATGCTTATATACGCCTCCAGTTACGCCGTCACACGCTACCG
The DNA here is from genome assembly GCF_014851395.1 of Micropterus salmoides. Lineage (NCBI taxonomy): Eukaryota > Metazoa > Chordata > Actinopteri > Centrarchiformes > Centrarchidae > Micropterus > Micropterus salmoides. The sequence goes on along the minus strand of NW_024042515.1, from coordinate 14,830 downwards.
TTCTAGCAACGCCAATAGGATTGGAGTAGTTTCATTCATGATTTCAGCCCTGCCACGCCCAGAGGCGTTCCCATAGTGTGTCACAGACGCAGTTCGAGTTCCCTCGAAGGGGAACTGAAGAAGTCTCCTGGATGAGGGACGAAACGTCTTCTAGTATCTTCTCTAGTATCTTTGTTGGATAACTCTGTCCTGGATGACTGAGAACCTTCACAGACAGATTGAACGTGCCCCCACTGACTGTTGGCCCGCCATTAGCCACCTCTGTTCTAAAGGGCAGAACAAGCATATCATGTAGAAAATCCTGGGAAATTATGAGTTGCCTTTCGGCTCTGGGCACGTTTTGCAGTTTTTCTCCATTTATTTGTTGCTCTTCTGCCAACTGTGCTCTAAGACTGCAAATTAACTCATTAACTTTAAATGCTATCTTTTCTCTTCACACATTTCTCTTCACTTTTCACACAGTCGCATAGAAACCACAGTTTGCAAAATCATCACAGACACTGAGTGAAGATTTCATCCAAGAGCCTGGTGCTCACAGTATTCTCAGTGTTGTTTCCAATGAAGACAAATTGTGTTGGCTCATTCATTGTGTGAAAAATGTGGAGGTAGAGAACCTTTGACTCCATAATTAGTCTGAAGTCCAGTGTAAAGAGACACCGTGTTTGTTACCAGGTGCTATAAAAATAGAAGCAAAGAAAGTTGGGAAAAAAAACTGTGATGTAGGTGGAAATATGTGCAATGGTGTTACAGTGTTGCACAATGGTCTCTCCTCCCCAAAAAACATTCTTTCAGTGTGGTGTTGGAAAATTTACAAACCCAAATCTCATGTCTACATCCTGAGGTCATGAATTTGGCCTGAGAAGATATCACTGTAGTCATACCAAGCTTGGATTTGTCACACAAATGATTTTATCTAAGGTGTCTGGATGTCACTGAAAATCTATGACCTGATGTAAACGACAAGCCAGATATGGAGTCATGTTAAGTTTACATTCAGTTTTGTGTATCACTTGATGATTGCAGGTGTAAACTTGATTTAATGATAAACTTGAAAAACTATTTAATGGACTGTGATGAGTGAGAAGTGTTTTCTTTATGGGATTTTGATGATTGTGTGAAGAGTTTAAAGAACACGACATCTTTTGGAGCAGTTGTGCTTGTGCAAATGAAAACACAGTTTGTGTCACGTATTCTTAAAACCAGGCCTGTTGTGCCTAACAATCCATCAAAGAAATAGAGAAAATGACTCAACCTTACTTTTCATCTCTTTATCCACATGTATCCTTTGCAATATGCATATTATCTTACATTTGACTACATTTTAAGTGACCAATTACTGAGTTGAAATAGTGCTGACTGCGGGGTTAGAGGGTCTGAAACTAACAGAAAAATCTCAATTTGGCAGAGTCACCTGCCACAATGGCATGTAGCTGCTTTTATGACTATTTTGGATGTATGTTCTCAAACTTTGCCCTTACTGGCTACTGTACAGCCTCTCTGACCACGAGCCAATCAAATCAAAGTGAAACAGCTGCTCTGCATCCAGCAAGATTTTGACTGGTTCCACTGCTCTACACAGATTAATGGCATCTGAACTTTTGCAAACCTTTATGCCAGTTTGAAAGGTTAACTAGCCTAATGTTCTTCTTTGTGGAAAATGTGGATTATAATTATTTTGGCCAGTTATTCGTAATTCTTGGAAGTTGTATACAATATAAATTCCTCCTGGTTTATCAACTCGTGGCAGGAAAGCAAAAAAGTAAATTTTGGATAGTTATTATGTATTCATCTAGTCACCCAGACACAGTCTTATGAAGTCCATGAATCTTATATGCACCAGTTTTTATAATATAAATATGTATCAGTTTTGACTTATTTTTTTACTTCCTTAATCGTGAATTTATTTACTTAGTTGTTTAATAAATTTTATGTAGATATGTAGATTTAATGGTTGAGTTGGTCGTTTTTTTTTGTTGATATAGGAAACTTACCGCTAACCTTTTAATCATTTATTGGGGTGGTGATGGTGCAGTGGATAAGACAGATCCTTTAGTTTGAGAGACCCGGGTTCAATTCCCCACTGTGATACATCCACTAATGTGTCCCTGAGCAAGCCACTTAACTCCTAGTTGCTCCAGAGGTGTGCAATGCAACCTTTTTGACATAATTAGCAACTGTAAGTCGCTTTGGATAAAAGCATCAGCTAACTGTAAATCTACAGTAACTGGTAGGTCTCGAACTTCACTGACAACTCTCTCAAAGTAACCAGGCAACAGTGTTTTTTTAGATGACCACATGGCCTCTTAACAATGGTTGGTCATCTGCCAGTGTGGTTGGTGGTGAAATGAGCCATTCAGAGACAAAATGTCCTTGCATTAATTCTGCTGCTGGGTGTTACAGTGATTTCTCACCCACCAGGAAAATGCAGCAGTTCAGTAGAGTAACTGTAACAAATGCAGTCCTGACACATCCAGGTATGTCCAAATGTCTTTAGAAGGACGAATTTTCAAGATAAATAATGAAACAGAATCTTAACTCCGATGTTACTCTGAGAAGTAACAATGAATCTGTGACACCAACAAAACTGAATCCAACACAGCTTTTGCTTTTCTGATGTGAATAGTTACTAAGTAATTAAAAAAACTGCTTGTGATGAATGATTATTCACTAGTGAAAGCCCTTGAAATAATCACACAGACGTCAGGAGCCAGTGACTGTAATCTCATTAATGAAGTCTTTAATTTGAGTCATAATTTCTGCAGCAAATGATTTCATTTCAGGGTCACTGACCGACCAATAGCCTAAAAATATGTCTTAAGTTACTCTAACAGTAGGTGGGCACAAAGGGCAGGGAGGAGGCTAATTACGACAAAATTTCACACAAATGTCTAATAGGAAGTATGAAGCGTGAATTATTATTATTATTATTATTTGCGATACATCTGAGAATTTATATTGTAAAGAAGCTCTTAAAATTCACAAAACCTGCAGGTCTCTCTAACACATGATTGCTTTCAGTTTTTTTTTTTTTTACAGACTCTATCCAGTAACCTAGCCTGATGTTCTGTCTTAAATCAAAATTAATTGAATGAAATTTAACTGTCATTCGAATCTGCCGTTAGCACATGTCCGTCTCCTGTGTTTTCATCTGTGTCCTAATTGTGGGTTTAAAAAAACAATTGATTGTCCTCGTTTCATATTTACAGATGGGAAGCTGGATGTGTTTCAACATAACAAACTGCTCACATCGATAACTGTGTGGACCACGTTTGGAGAATTAGCCATTTTGTACAACTGCACACGGACTGCATCAGTGCGAGGTAAAGACTTTTCCTTTTATACAGTAAAGACTAAAACTACCTCAGAACTCAAGATCAGAGTGTACTTTTACATTTTATGCATCGGGCAGAAGCCATTCTCAGATTGCCCTGACTGAATGAAGTAGCAGATGCCAGGTACCAGGTGGCAATAAGCTGTCATCTCATTGGTGACTAAGACCTAAAGCTGAAACCATTGAGCGCAGTGGCCAAGTGTAAAGTGCAAGGTTCGGCATCTTCACTCATTAGGATGACAATGACTCATCCAACACAAATGCCCCTGATCTAATGTTTTAGCCATACCCTTACTCCATGAGAAAGGACATTTCTATCACTGCTTTAGGCTTTTAGAACTACCCATAACCCTTTGCAGATAACTAAAAAGAAAGGATGAATAGCAGTACATAATAATTAATAATTTAGCAGGCACTCACTTGGTAGTTCGTTCCAACAAACACAATTGGTTGTAATTATGGGTAGGAAGCCAGTCAGTGTTTCTCGTCCTGGTTGCTGTGATAGCGGCTCCTTCTGGAGATAAAACTAAATTAAAAAAAATCATTCATTAATTTTATGACACAGAGGAGCAGAATGCATATTGACAGTTATATAGGTGTAGTGGATTCATTTAATTTTGAGGTTCATGGGATGGTGATGGTGCAGTGGATAAGACACATGCTTGTGGTGTGAGAGACCTGGGTTCAATCCCCCACTGTGACACATCCACCAATGTGTCCCTAAGCAAAACACTTAACCCCTAGTTAAGTTAACCCTGCTCTAGAGGCGTGCGACCTCTGACATATAAAGCAGTTGTAAGTTGCTTTAAAAGCGTCAGCTGAATGAATAAATGTAATTAACAACAGCTGCCACCTGATGAATTTTGACTGTGGTAAACGATGGTAGCTACCTTTTGTATTTTCAGCCACAGTGACCAATGAAAATTTGTTTCCCATCCTGTCCGGTACCCTTTAACATCATATTCTCTTATATGTTCCAACGCACCCCTACTCCTAAATGTAATCACTTCTCTGACCTTCATCTGAGTTGCAGTGACTTCTTAAAGTTGAGGAATCACCTGATAGTGAGCGCAGGAGAATCAGCAAGGGTGTGTTGACAAAGGCATTACATGATATCCACAGCTTTGCATTCTGATTGGTTTCACCTCCTTGGCATTTGGAAAGCGCATACCGTGTATTATGTGAGTGCTCTTTGTCCGGGTTTGTATATTTACCCAAGTAATTGACTGGTGGCCCTTGGGGGAGGGACACTTAATTGACCTCAATATTCAGAGTGTACTGGAAAAACCGTGACAGTTTGACACATCTCTCCGAGTGGGTTTTACATGATGACAGACAAAGTGGCAAACTCTTTCATTGCTACCGGTTTGTGTCAAACTTTCACAGCTACAGTACTTCCTCATTGTACCAACAGAAGCATGTCTCAGAGTTTCTGTAGATTTGATGTGACTCACCATCAAGATAGGGTACAAATTTCAGTGTTTTTCCTCGCCTCCTTTGTCCATCTGACAAAAAAAAACAATAGGTAATTACTTTGTGGTGATAGAGGGCTGTAATTACTATAAAATGGGAAGAAAGATAAGGGAAGGGAAAAGAAAATGTTTTTGTTGTCACTCACCATTCCATCATGGTTATCAGTCTACAAGCTTTCTGCGACATGCTATTGAAAACAGTTATGGCTCCTTTAGTATGTACTAACCAGGGACACAGGTTAACCAGTTATTTGTTGAACGGTCAGAACCATGACCATGCCCCACTTTCTGATTGATATAATGGTGTTTTTACAGCTGTGAACAAAGTGAGGACGTGGGCTTTGGACCGAGAGGTATTTCAGAACATCATGAGGAGGACGGCTGAGACGCGACATGAACAGTACCGCAACTTCCTGCGAAGGTTAGCCTCAAGCAGTAACCAATCACGCCACCCAATTAGGAAGTATTAAGAAGTACTTTTTAGAGGACATGGTAGAAATATGGTTACCGAACATCTACATCAAACCAGCTGATAGTTAAGGGTACATAGTGACCACCAGCTGGTAGCCAGTCAACAAGTCACTCTGTGATGTGTTATGTTCATCACTGTACAAATCTATTTGACTGATTATATATAATTAAATAGCAAGGTCAAATTGGGGGCGCTGTTAGACACGATAACAAAATGAAGTTTATCTTTTGAACAAATTTAAATTTGGATAAACTAAGTAGTTTTTCTTACCGCAGCAAAAAGACTGTTTTACCTACATTTAAAGCTGCATTAAGCAATTTTGGACCACTAGGGGGCAGAAAGATTCTAAAACAAACTCATAGCTACAGATTCTTGACACACCACTGGTTATCAAGTGATTGTGGGTAATTTGTTATCAATCAGCTACGTACTCGCACATCTAGCAGGCATATCTTACAGGCACATCTCACAGACACAGGGCAACATGGGATCCTGTTGGAGTTTCGTTTGTGTCCTTCTGATGAGTTGAATATTCATTCAGCTTTTTGGCTCTCTTTTAGTCTGGTTTGGGTAGGTCTCTGTCTACACTGTGAGCTTGGTAATGGAGAGCTGACAGAGAGACGAAAAGAGACCAAAAGAGAATAAAATCTGCATAGAGCTGCAGAGTATGGCAGCAGATATAAAGTCTGAGGAAACAGCCTGACACAGACCCTCTTTTTAGAGGTCTAAAGTATATAAAAGCATGGTTAACACGTGCACTGCCATAAAAATCTTAACTTTAGAAACAGATTAGATTAAGTCTAGATCATATAATTTATCAGTTACATTGTCCTGGTGCATTACTTGATTACAGTGACACAAGAAATATAGTTCTACATGAAAGGTCCCTGGCAGCATGTGTATACTAATTTTATTATAATGTACATGCACAAATTAATGTTCATCATATATGTTTTATCTTTTCTGTCAGTGTTTCCCTCTTGGCTAATCTACCAGAAGACAAGTTAAGCAAAATAGTGGACTGCCTCGAGGTGGTAAGTTATTTTGTCAAACTATCTATATTTCTACTGGAGGGACAATTTGACTTTTGATTGCATTGCCTCGAAATTGCACAACCCTCTGGCAGCTTGAGGGAGCCCCAGCGTTGCAGATAGCTGCTGTCAAAATATCATTACCATTTGGCCATATACCATTACTGCGTGTCAGCATATTTTTACTGCCTCCAGTCGGCAAGACCTTACAAATTACCTTGTTGATGAACAGAGCTGATATTATTCCTGTCATAACCGGGCACTGTATATTGTTACCATAATTATTTGACCAAGGCCCCAGAAAGTGTTTATTCAAATGGGGGGACGAGTGATTTCTTAAAGATGTGCGAGGGACAGGCTTTTGGTGTGAGAACATGCAAGTGTGTAAAAGTGAATGTGTATGTTAGTGTGTATGCTGAAACAGGCAGGAGAAAAGCTTACTTCAATTCGCCTCCATAAGCATTGTATTTCAACAGTGAAAGAGAAAACGGAGCGGAGCTTGTCAGCCTCGGGTCAAAAACAGCCTTTATCAGCGTCTATTCACAATGAAAACTTCAAGGACGTTCTTTGCTATCGTTGGTCGTCTCACTGCTTTTCCACTTCAGGAGAATTTCCTTATTCAGTCATCTCTGATGGAGCTGATTCTGTTGCCCTTTTGGGGGGGGGGGGGCAGCTGTAACTTAATAGTGGTGCAGATGTTCCTCGATAATCTGCCAGATAATATTAAAGCTTCTTGTCAAACAGTGGGGGAATGGAATTTGGTGTGTTCTGGTGTGAGTGTTTTGCCTGTATAGTATGTCTGTGTGTGTGCGTGGGTGTGTGTGTTTGTGTGAGTGGGGATCGGAGTACCTTGCTTTAAGGATTCTCTGTCAGGTGTTCAGTGTGATCTGCAGAGTTGCAGCCTATGGTATGGTAGTCTGAACTCAGCGAAGATATACAAACTAATTTAGGATGCTTAAAATTGCTTTTTTTATGCAGTAGCTTGCTGCTTTGTGACCCCCTTTACTGAGCCAGAAATTTTGATCTAGCAACATGTTACAGCTAAAGAAAATGATGTTTGTCTCAAGAGGCGGATCAATTGTACTTGCTGACATTTTTATTACCTTATTATATTGGAAATGAAATACACATACACACAGCACCCCTTAAATATATCTTATTGTTTGCTAAAATTCTCTAAGACAAACACAGGCTTTGAGAGCTAGATATTAGATGCTCTAGTGGACAGTGTGTCAGTTGGCAAACCTGAACAATATCATTAACGTGCTTTCAGAGAGTGAGCATTTACCGCTGCATCTGTTTGATATAATGTGTGTAATAGTTCAGCACATACACGTAAACCAAGCAAAATGGCAAATTGTCTTTGTTCAGTTTTTGTCTGGATTAATCAAAACAAGGTGTAGGCTGTAGCCTTATATTTAATGGACAGACATGATTGATCTTGCCACAAAGCTCCTAAGCCCATTTCCCAAAATGTCAAGCTTTAAAGTGAGATGATGATGAACAACAGAATAGGTTGTTTGGCGGTAAACGTCACATGATCCATATGACTCGAACAAGTGCTTTCTGATCTGCCACCTCAATGGTTAAGGCCTAGTAAAGTTTAGGCAACTAAAGCTATTACATGTTTAGAGAAAGATCGCCTTCACGGTTAATAGACATTTAAATTGACCGTTGGTAAGAGATGGAACTGTGCACCCAACCAGCAGCAAAACAAAGACTTATTTTTTGCATAAATGGTAGAGGTTGCTTGTCTGGAAACCATAGGTGAATTTAAAAGTTTGACACATTTGGAAATACGGTTATTGGCTTACTGGCTGAGAGTTAGACGCAATCACATGTGGCCGTTAAATATACGTCTACAGCCAGCAGCTGGTTAGCCTAGCCTAGCACAGAGACTGGAAACAGGTGGAAACAGTTAGTCTGGCTTTGTCAAACAAAATCCGCCGACCAACAACTCTGAGGCTCACAAATGAACACGTTATGTCTCGCTTGTTTAATCCATACAAACAGTTGCAGGGCAACCAGCAGAGACTCGGAAGTTACTGTCGATCTATTCCTTCAAGAGTGTGTGTAAGACTGTCATGACCAGGCTCGAAGGCCATGACAAAAAGTGGGAAAGGCCACAGCGATTTAATTAACAAGGTTTATTGTAACATAAGATGATCAAAATAACGCTTAAATTATGGGATGGGTTAGTCAGCAACATCAGTAGTGTAAGTGTGGCTGAGTGATCGTGGTGTAGAGTGTTGTGGTGTTCAAATAAAAAAGAAATACAACGAAAACCAAAAGGTGTAGCTGCTGGCAGGGAGGAGAGAGAGAGATGATCTTGGAGGTGGAGCTTTTATTTCCTGTGGAGCACTGGGAACAGGTGTTCCCGATTGGGGAGGGACCACTGCAATCAGCTCCTCAAACAGAAAACTAAATCACCATTGCAGTACTAACAAATATACAGTCAAGCCACACAGGTGCGTCACAATTAGTACTGTAATTTAGTTGAGTGTACAAAAATGCACAACATATTTTGACCCTCTGACTACATGAGCCACTTGTTTACAAGATTTCTTCACTCTTTGTCCATAAATGCTACTTCTCTGCATATTGGCGATGACTGAATGTAATAACTGTCACTGTCGTATTTCACCCCTTTTTAAATCATTCATGCATGCTCATGTCATAACTCATCTTTCATCCTTGAAGGCAGTTACTGTGCTCGCACAGGACAACCGGCCACCTGGGGGCTGCTGAGGACTGGGGTGGTCTTAAAAATAGGTTTAGTCCTTCCTCTACTTTTAATGTTTCTGTCACTGGAAGCAGAGGGAGACGTGCAGTTGAATATGTGCTGTGACTGGTCGATTGACAGTCGCCAAAAATAGGATGGCTGCAGCCAACATAGCACATGCACACACAGCAGAAAGTGGCTTTGCCTAACACCGACATGAGCAAACCAAATCAGAGCAAGACGATAGTGAAGATACAAAGGGGATATACGTGATTGTTAGGTGTCAAGGTACTTGATGTATCTTGTGAAGAGACATGCTTTTAAGCGTTTTAGTGAAATGTCCTCTTTCTTTCCAGAAAAGGTAAATGTTTGGCTGTCAAATTCTGTCGCTCCCCTGCACAGTCACTGTATCATCCAGACAGTCTTTATAAACAAAACTTTGGCATGTTGTCTCTGCTGTCACGGACGGGTGTTAAACTAGGCTCTCCTGAAGCGTAAACGGGACGTAAACAAGCTCGGACGCTCAAGGAAAATGCCACTTGTGTCAAGAGTTTTGACAGTAAACACCAGGGAATGTTTACGCGTGGCTGCTCTGATTTGTTTGTTCACTTTTCGCCAAAGTCCTCTATAGTCAAATGGATTACAGCCGCTGTCTCAGTGGTGAGAATTTGGCATCTGTCCCAGAGAACATTTCATCCTGGTCACCTTCACTCTTTACACTTCCCCTTCTTCACCTAAAAGCTTTAAAAAAAGGAAGGCGATCCAGCAGCTCGCTGATTCAGCAGCCTGGCTTTAGTACTGTGGTTGGGATGGCGTGTTAGGTTGGGTGTGAAGAGAGAGTGAGTGACAGCGTGAAGTGAAGGAATCTGTTTCTGAATGAGAGCTCAGGGGACTGAGAGAACAAACTGTACATCAGTGTTTAATTCAAGAATATTTGTCATTCAGTTTTATGATGCTCGTAAAACTAAACTAAACATTGAAACAACCTTTCTCAGTCAAGCGTGATCTTTTACTTCTGCACCAACTGGAGTGTGTCGGAGTGTGCAAATGGCCATCTTACCAAGTCTGAGTCTGTGAGTTAATACCATGGCCAGTGGAACTACTTGTGTCTGATTGGCTGACATGGACCTTTATAATCAGATCAAGACAACTCAAGGTTAAAACACAAATTTAAATCAGTGCACGAAAGATATATTTAATCTACAGGCAACCACAGCAACTATACTGATTCTTTAGGCTCTGTGACCATTTAAGTCTCACTGGTGCCAGTGATGACATAACTACAAACAAACTTAAAAAATGCAAGATGATTTGAACAAAACATTTTCTTTTTGCCTGTAACAAGTGGCATATGATATAAGGATGAATACACTCCTGAAAGGTTACTTGACATATAAAATAATGGACTTGGATAGGACTTTGAAATGTGGTCTTCACTTCTACTTTGCTCATTATTTCAAGATATCATATATCAAGGCCACTGAGAATTCTCAATTTGTATTGGCTGGCATTCATTTCTTGTAACAGACAGTAACTGGACACCAAATTCATCATATGACCACGATCATGAAAGGCCCACATGACAGACATTAAAAGCATCATAATTAACATGCACTTTTGACCTATATTTCATGTTTCATTAATCCCATGAGCCCCTTAAATCTCCTCCTGATCAGCAGGATGAGAAGCTCTGAATGAGAAAGCACCATGGATGGCTGAACTCCAGCTCTCACCCCGCAGGGGACTGGCTACCAGGAATCAGACCGGCCGGGTCGATGATTAAATCAATGTAATGCTTCAGTTCTGACTACTGTCCTCCCCCTTCTCACCCCTTCTCTCCCCCTATCCCATTAGGAATACTATGACAAGGGAGAGTACGTCATCCGGGAGGGAGAGGAGGGCAGCACTTTCTACATTATTGCACATGGAAAGGTAACGTATCTTTGTAACATGTAAAATCAACAGGTGGACACACGCACACGCACACACACACACGCACACACACACACACACATGCATATCATTTAGCTTGTAATTTATAACTCAATCACCTGTTTAATAGTTGCAATATATTAAATGTTACTTTGCACAAAAACGTTACTTAATAAGACTAAGCATCTACAGCCATGCTAGCAGCTGTAGCTAGCCGACAGCTAGCGGTGCTTTGTGCTTAATGCTAACGTCGGCATGCTAACATGACAGCATGACAATCCTAACATGGTGATGTTAAGAAGGTGCAATGTTTTCCATGTTCCCATCTTAGTTTAGCTTGTTAGCAGGCGTTTGCCCACTAGCACAAAACACAAAGTGCAGCTGAGGCTGATGGGAACGTCATAAAAGCACAGTATGTAATTATTGCTGCTAGGGGTCTCTCTCATCAAAACAATAACAAAAGACATAGTTTGATGATGTTGTGAAGTAGCGTGGAATCATGGGAGTGTTGTTAAATAATGGTAATGGCGGTATCATTGAAAATCTATCTGCTATGACTCAGGCAGAAATCATGTTCATGGACAAGGTAATGTATGAAAGTTGTATTCATGTTACATTTAGTCACGTTCCCCGACTCCCTTCTTCACTCTCTGTCTCCCATGTTTCTCCAGAAGTTTTAGAAACTTGAGGGGGTAAAGAGGATATGACGCCATTGACAGGCGACCAATTAAAATGCACCTTGAATAAAATTACGTAGTTTAAATATTGCCTCAAGGCACAATTACAAGGTGTTTATTTGTCATTATACGGCAGGTTGTATAACTAAACGGAATTTGTAGTCCCTTCATGCTACACACATGACATATAATTAAGTGTATATTAAAATACGGTACATTTAAAATAACATAAAAACATATAAACAGTTATTTATACATATATACAGACACATTTTTTGTAGGAATCTTTGGAATAATGTAAGTATACTCATCAAAATATATAACATAGGGCTGGCGTTATTAAACATTTTAATGTGGAAATATTATACCTTTAATTAAGCAAATATTTGGTCAATTTGATCAACCTGATGGTGGTGCTAGATGGTTACCAAAATGATTACAATTCATCCTGAGGGACAGACCGACATTTCTGTCCCTAGAGCCACGCTGCTCATAACTGTACTCAGGGAGGAAACTTTACTTTATGGAGAATTAACAACATGCAAATATTCAGTACTTACTAGGAAATTCAGCTAATTATTTTTAAATAGTTTTTGCCATTATTCCGCCTGGTTATGATAAGATGTTACATGGGCTGCACTGCAGAGATTTCCGACAATGACAGTGATTGGGTCCAGAGACGCAAGCCTTAATCCTGTCCTCACAACAATAAAATAAATCTTGGTGTCTCGGTTAGACAATACTGGGTGGCGTCTCTGTTTCGCTGATCAGGATGCTGCTCCAGTCTTTGCAGCTTTACTCATCAGTCAGCATGAATGTTGAATGGCTACAGAAATACCACTACTCCTAAAGACTTGCAGGTCCTGGACTCATTCTTCCTCCATCCCCTTGAATTTGGTTTCCACATGAGCATAAACCAAAGGGCATATGACATATATAGCAGGTGAATCTGTAATTCAATGTAAAGTAATTTCCTGATGACAACTTTGAACAATTAACTTGTTGATTCACTGACGCAAGTGCTTTTAATCATTTCAGAAGTTTATTATATCAGACCCTAATGGTAATTGTTGTGTACCTGACCCATGTCTGAAATCATGCTTGAAGGTTATCATAACCAACAGAAACAAAATACGTGTATTTCACTTCAATCACAGACCACATTTGGCCAATACTCCAACAAATGTTGGTCATTCTGTATATGAGTGTGGGAGGTGTGGGACTATGACAAACTCGCCCGTCTGTCCGTCTGATAAGTCAGCAACCTGACACCAGGGAGCGAGGGGAGATGGAGAGAGGCCAGTGCTGTCCACAGGGGACTTTCAAAATGCCATTATGAGCCGATGTGAGACAGCAACTCCTCAGTGCTAAGCTAACCAGAGGGCAACACATGTTGTATAGGAGGAAGGGGGCTAATACAGGAAATGGCTCTACTACCCTCCACCCCCTCAACTCTGACAGAGCCTGCCACCAAAACAAACAGTGGAAGTGAAGGTCGCTGAGGTCAAACGGGGCACTTAGCTAAAACACAACCCGGCCGTTACGGCTGTGATGTCATTGTGCCATTTCTTCGGCAGGATGATGCCACAAGTGGGATGTTTGACCTCGACCGGGTGGGCCACTTTAAAGCGTCACAAATTAAGAGGAAGTTTCACAACATCCAGGCTGCTGGAGTATTTTGTTGAAAACTGCTGCTCTACATGCAACGGTTTTAGGAACGACAAGCAGAACAAACAGCTGATTAAAACCCTCTTACAGCACATGTGTCTATTTTGACAGCATGTCAAGAAAACATCATCATGTATCAACGCCACTCAATCACTGAGTGCCCATCATGTTCCAATTACTAATATTGAATGTGTCAATTTATTAATTTCTAAGAATAGTAAAATTGAAATCACCTGTAAAAGCTACAGCAGTGAGCTGGAGACACCAGTGTGAAGAAGTTAAATGTGCTTTAAAGATCCAGCTAACTGTGTTGTGCAGGTGAAGGTGACCCAGACCACCGAGGCCCACAAGTTGCCGCAGATCATTAACACACTGCAGAAGGGGGACTACTTCGGGGAGAAAGCCCTTATAAGGTAAAAGCAAACATCGATTACCACCACAGCATTTTTTTACTCTGCTCACGCCTCTTGTTTTGGTAGTCTGGTGGTTTTACTAGTCAAGTCAGGTTACGTAATTTATATATATATATATATATATATATAATATATATATATATATATATATATATATAATACAGGAAAGCAGTGCCTGCTTACCATACCAATAATAATGAGAGGAAGAAGCAGGCTGAAAAAGCTTCTGGTGAATATGCAGCCTTTCCAAATCTGCAAAATAAGGAATTGTGCAATTTAATTTAACCTCATTACCTGTAATCTGCTGAAGGTAGCTGCGTTATTTCTCACTCATCACTGTCAAATTCAATTTGAAAGTAGGTTTTAAAGTAATTTTGGTTGTATCTTCATCACCTTGCTTAAAATATTGAACATATTTCAGGGATCCAAAATGTTTCATATATTGATTCTTTTAAAGGAAAACCAGCTGTGACTGTCTTTAAAAGCTCTTTCTGGATGCTCTTTAAATACAGAATTACCACCTATTCCTAAAATAAATTATCAAAACCGTGGGCGGAGTCAGAATGTGTGTTTTCATGTATGTGACGTACATCTCCCTGTCTCTTTCAGTGATGACGTCAGGTCAGCTAATATCATCGCTGAGGAGAATGGGGTGGAGTGCCTTGTCATCGACAGAGAGTGAGTATTGTGACATTTGAATTGTAGTTTTTCTGTTTGGGAAATTAACACCCACAAAATGTTATTCCTTCAGTGACAGAAGGTTATCAAGTATCACATTTGATTTACAGTTATAGTATAATGAGATCATTTTGTTTTTCCTTTCCTGCCTATGTCATGTTGTAACTGAATGTGGTTATGACAGAAAATTATAAAATGTTTTGTGTGGTGACCTACTGAGACTGAGCAAGATTTGTTTTTGTTTTTGTTTTTAAAATATCATCATGAAGCAAATGTTGGGTGAGTTTTCTTCCACAATCAGTTCTGGAAAATGCATGAATGCCAGCTGAAAGTGGCCGTTTGAGTAGGCCCTCGCATTAACACAACCTAATGTGATGATTAGGAACATACAATTGGGTACTTTGGTATCTATCAGCTGCTGTCGGCAGTGTGTG
>NW_024042514.1:0-39046 GCF_014851395.1 Micropterus salmoides | reverse complement strand
TTCCTCCCTGTTTATATTGACTTTGGTTGATGCAGGACAGTATTTACCATGAGTATTTCAAAATGCGTTAATCAAACATGGTTTAAATGATAATTAAAATTTGAAAAACAGCTGGGAATTTTACCATGGTTCATCATTAAACCGGTAACCTTTCATCCCTAATGACCACTCATATACAGGGGAGCCTTATAGGGGGGAAATGTTAAAATAATTCCAAGTGCCCCTAACTGACAGGGGCCCCAAAAAATACTAGTACAAACTAATATCAAATTATATTTATATAACCATCATCACTGAGTATTTTAAATATAATAATACAATTAATGATCTCTTTGTTTTTGGCAATAGAAGTTGACCAAAAAGTAAAAATCCATATTGACCGACCACCCACCTGTATCTGCATGATGTAGAATGTCTACTTATGTTTTAATAAACTTATGAGAATTAATACAAAATTATGAATTTTAATATTCAGAGAATACTAATTCATAAAGATCTGATTTCACGGGGCACCACCGGAGATTTAATTCACCCAGAGTCTCCGGACTTGGAGGTAGGCAACACACACACACACACAATTCCTGTGATTACAGTGAAATTTATTAACTAACTAAGGTGACATAAATGTGGTTAAATACACATCAAAGAAATAAGCAATGGCTAAACAATGAGATTGTGGAGTTCTATTGTGGGGAGAATTTGATTCACACGGGCATCTAATGAACGCAAGCTATGAGTTTTAAAAGTTAAAGATAATCTATTAACAACTATTGGACATCACTGTTCACAGAATGCCTTGGTTTGGTGTTACTGCTTGTCGTTTCTCCCAGCCGAGTTGCTGGTCAACGGCCTGCCTTGGCCTGTTGCACGGGTCCCCACGCTAGCTGCCCGATTCCTGGCTTTCTGCTATGGAATTTTCCGGGGGTTCTCCGTGTCTGAATGAAGAAAAACACTCCAGTGTTGACCGTCCTCGGCCTGGCAATTAGGCTGTTCTGTTAGGATGTCCTTTGGGTTACTGCTGGCGGGCCCACGTGGCTGGGTCCGGGCGTCGGTGGGAGCAGCGTAAGTTAGCTCGACGAATAAAGCTTAAAAGAACTTGGTTGTTCTTGAATTAAAATTGTGAAACGGACTGATAACTTTTGACAAACAAAAGGAAATTAAATAAAAAGCAAGTAAGTTGCTGTGAACTAGGGAAAAGTCGAGGTTGCAGCACGAACGAACAAAGACCCTTCGCTGCGCCGGGTCGAACTTCTTTGGGCATTGCCGGGAGAGGGAGCATGCTAGGCGCGTGCGGAAGTTCAGGTCAAGAGGACAAGAGAAGAGAGAGAGCGAGTGTGTATCGCTGCTTTTGTTGGTTGGGGCGTGTTTCCCAGAGGGCAGTACTTTGTTCCCCTGAGGGCTTGTTTCCGATTTCCTGGGAGACCGTCTTTTCTTTAACTTTTAATATGTCTATTCAAAAACCAATTTGCACATATTGTAATCAAATATCTTCCCACAATCAAACCTTAATTGTCAAACGGGTATACCGTTCTTAGTTTCAAGCATTTGATAAAAAGGAAAACAATTGTCAGTTAAACCTTAAGGTTAGCATTTCAGAATCACATCAGATGAGAGGAACTTAACTAGCTTTCTGGATATATTGGCTGAATACAGAGTGACATTTAAACATTAAAACGGCATTTCAGAACGATGGCATGTAATACTTATTTTGTCCAGTTGGGGGAGCTCTGGTTACATGAGGAGTAGATATTCAACTTTGAGCTTCTTTACTTGACCTAAACTGAGTTTAGTGATTTAACATTAAATTTGAGCTGGAAAATTATATTATATTAATATTAAGTATAGGATGACATTTCTTTATCATATCCTTTCTAAAGGAAATGTCAGAAAATGTGGGGAACAAAGCATTGATTACAACATAAAAGGAACAAGTGTCAGGGATCCTTGCTGAAAATTAAAACACTGCAAAATTAACTTATTTAGATTTCAGCAACAAATATCAACATCAACATGGTATCATAACTACTGAAATGGAGTGGAGAGACCTAGTAAGTAACTTAAAGATTATTTAATTAAACAAGGTAATGCTATGAGTTTTGAGGAGACAGTACTCTGTGTTTACACAAAGGAGTTCAGGGCTGTCCTCTGGTGTCCTGGAGTTTCTCACGAATTCAGATCTGGGCGTGAAGAAGAGAATACCCTTTGATGTGAGGTAATTAAACAAAGAGGGAGGTCAATTGCCATGGTTACGTGTGTGGGGGGCAGTTTAGGGTTTCCTGCCTAAGAGAGGGCAGGTTAGTCTTTCTTTGTAATTTTAACAGTCAGGTACAAGGTCAAAGTGCAGGCCAAAGGTGGCCAGTTTTCCGATCGAACTGCCCAGAAACAGCACTTAGGGAAAGCAAACCTTTCACCTCCTCCTTTGGTCGCTTCAGCTGTCTGTTGAGGGTTGATATCTCAAACCCCCTCCTCTTTCTCCCAGGGAGCGATAAGGAATTTGGAGTTGTCCAAATTTATTTGATATAAAATGCACAAATCCACAATGTTTGTTCACAACAATGAAATGGTTTGATTATGCCTTAGCGCACTGTATCAGTGAAGGTGTTTAGTTGCAGTTAGTAGATGCGCCAGAAATACAGTGATCACAATGATGCATAGTAAACCAAAATCTGGTTTTCAAAAAAAGAAAGAGAGAAAAGAGAGAGAGGAAAGACAAAGGAAAGGATGTCACTCAGTAACCAAGTTTTTCACCAAGGTGGGCAGCCTTTAGTCTGTGAGTGGTGTTAAACAAAGAGGTGGTATTATGCTTTTTGGCTTTTCCCCTCTGCTTTATTGAGTTATATCTCTTCTTTGTGCATGTAACAGGTTTGCAAAGTGAAAAAGCCCAAAGTCCAGCCCAAAGGCAGTTCCCATCTCCCACAGAAAGCAATTATCTGAACCGCTTGAAAACAGCTCGTTTGTAGTCCAGCCCTTCACTTCCTTTACTTGTGACCTCACAATGAAAAAGCATCATAAAGCTTGCCAAGCAGCTAGTGGGGTCAGGCACGTCCTCAAACCAAGCTAGTCTGAGCGGAGGCCCTTTGGCTCGACTCATCTTTGTTTGGTTTTCCATTGTAGAAATGTTGTACCTGTACCTGCTTCCAGGTACTTTTTTTCGTATCACCTCACCTCTGTCGAGGTTCTAAGCGAGCTGGGGGATACTAAATGTGATAATGTAATAATAATAATAATACATTTTATTAAGTGCTACAGGTTAGAAAAAAACAAAAATGAGCAGTTCTTTAGAAAACAAAACATCTAAAGGGGACCAAAAGCTTTGCTAAAAGATATGTCTTAAGGCCTTTTTTAAAACAGTCAGTGGATTGAGGTGCCCTCAAGGTGTCAGGGAGGGCATTCCACAGATGTGGGGGAGCAGCACAAAATGCCCTATCTCCCATTGTCCTGAGTCTGGTTCTGGGTATGTGGAGGAGGCTTGAGTGAGTGGAGCGAAGGGAACGGGTTATGTTTTGTGGGTTCATAACTTCTTTGAGGTGGGGGGGGGGGGGCATGTCTATGGATGCATTGATGTGTGAGGAGGGAAACCTTGTACTCAATGAATGTACTGAAGCCTCTGCAGACTCTTTCTAGGAATCCCAATGAGAAGTGCGCTACAGTAGTCCAGTCTGGAGGAGACAAAGGCATGGACCAGCTTTTCGGCATCTGGGAGGGAGAGAATGGGACGGAGTTTGGATGTTACAGAGGTGGTAGAAAGAGGTCTTGCATAGGTGATTTATATGGGCTTCAAAAGTGAGTTGGGAGTCCATTTTAACACCAAGATTAGTGGCTGTTGATGAGAGGAGGATGTTGGTGCCAGAAAAGGTGATGCTGATTATGGATGATGATTTGGTCTGGTGAGGAGTTCCAACCAGGATGGCTTTGGTTTTGGAGCTATTGAGTTGAATGACGTTTTGCTCCATCCATACCTTTATCTACTCTAGACAGGTGGTGAGTTTTGATGGGGATGACTGTGTGGGTGGGGTTTCAGCTGTAGCATTTACATAGAGCTGTATGTCATCAGCATAGCAGTGGAATTAAATTTTGTGACGGCTGATGATTTGGCCAAGGGGGTAAGGTAGAGGATGGGGCCAAGGACTGACCCCTGGGGGACACCACAAGTAACTGTGTGTGGATTTGATTTGGAGTGGCCCAGGGAGATGTATTCTGTCCAGTGGACAGTGTGAGGTGGAGCCGGTTTAAAAGAATGCCATGTTCGACAGTATCAAATGCAGCAGAAAGGTCAAGAAGGATGAGGAGGGATGGAGAGCCAGCATCGGATGATATGAGGAGGTCATTTGTGACTCTAACTACACTACGCTGCAACAACGGCAGAGGAAACAAAGCTGGAAAGTAATTCAATCCGCTTACATGTCTTCACATTCTGAGAAATGTTGAAACGTTTTAACTTAAAAAAGAGAAAGCTGTGTGGATCACTGGTGTGTGTGTCACATTGAACATTACGTTGCGGGAGTTGTGTGTGGCGTCGCTATGACGACAAGCTACATACTATCTCTGGGTACTATCTGCAACGGAAAACGGAGCAGGGCCGAGTAGAGTCGAGTCTATCGATTTGCGCTATGGTAGCATTTTTCGGCAAGGCAGAATAGATTGCCTGGAAATTCACAATCACAACCTTTATTTATTCTTTATTGTTATCTTTATTATTTGCTTTATTGGTTGTGAATTATATTTAAAATAAACACGGCAATGTAACTTTACAGACTGTTCAAGTGTAAACGTTGGCTAACACAGCTAAAGTTATAGCTATAATGTTAATGTTACACCTGATGTGAAAGCTACTGAGCAAACGATCTAATTGTTTGGCCAATTTTTATGTAAAATTGAGTTGAAATATGGTGATTTTTGTAGTGGTTTATGGTAAGATGTGGAAAAATGATGTACAGTTGTGGACTTATGTAACTTACACCATCTGCTAGGTTAGGTCGCAGTCTGAAGTGGCTTTGATTTGGATCACACTACCTTGTTTCTTACGACCCGCCCTTCTCTGCTTTTGATTGGCTAGTAGTCCTTCCATGGGAACCGCGCATGTGCAACTCCCAACAAAGATTTTGTACAAGTAAGATGCATCACTCAAGAACGTCTCGGGTTATGTATGTAACCCTTGTTCCCCGAGAAGGGGAACGAGACACTGCGTCGGTGACGACACTATGGGAACGCCTCTGGGCGTGGCAGGGCTGAACTATGAATGAAACTACTCCAATCCTATTGGTATTACTAGAACAGTAGTGTGTGACGGCGTAACCGGAGGGGTATATAAGCATGCCAGCACACAGGACACATAAGCCCTTTCTATGAAGCAAGGCACTGCAGGCGGGGTGAGGTGTGGCGGACCGACGCAGTGTCTCGTTCCCCTTCTTGGGGAACAAGGGTTACATACGTAACCCGAGACGTTCCCCTTCGAGGGAACTCGAACTGCGTCGGTGACGACACTATGGGAACGAGATACCCACTTAGGCCGCGCCGAAACCCCGCCTGCGTGCAGAACCTGACAACACGACTAGGAGGAGAGCGCACCCTCGACCCTGACCCTCCCCGGGCAAACTCCAGGCATCGGGAAGAAATCGAAAGTGCCTGGATCCCCCACCCTCCTGAGAGAGGTGATAGCGAGGAGAAAGGTCATCTTAAGGGTCAGGTGCTTGGCCTCAGCCGACTCCAGGGGTTCGAAGGGGGCCTCAGCCAGAGCTTCGAGAACCACTGCCAGGTCCCAGATGGGAACCCTGGAACGAGTCACGGGTCTCATCCTCCTGGCTCCACGGAGGAAGCGCACGACCAGTGGAAGCCTCCCCAAGGGCCCATCGCTCAGAGGGACGTGGAATGCTGCAATGGCAGCCGCATACACTTTAAGCGTGGTGGTGAACACATTCCACTTTAGGCCGTACATCCTTCTCGTGGACGGGGCTCTGGAGCTGAGCAGCGTCTCGACTGCTCCTGTCGTCAGGCCCGCCTCTAGGAATTGCGCCCCCTCAAGGGCCAGACCCATAGCTGCCACAGGGCGGGGGTGTGGGTGAAAGATCCGGCCCTCCGCCTGGGACAGCAGGTCTCTCCTCAGAGGGACCTGCCAGTGCGGGCCCTCGAGGAGCGATATTAAATCTGAGAACCACACTCGTGCCGGCCAAAACGGGGCTACTAATAGTAGACTGACTTGAAATAGGCCACCACTGCCGTATAGTCGGAGTTTTCAGAACTCCTCAGAGCTCTGAAAACTTTTTCCAGGCAATTTATGTGCCAAGAGAAATTATGCTCCTCCCAGGAGTCTCTCGCGAAGCCCCATCCCCTGAGTGAGGCGTTGAAATAATTGTTCGGCGTCAGATTGCTCCCAACACGCACACAACAAGATTTCCTCCATACAGACAGGGAACGAAGGCACCTGCTCGTAACCCGTATCAGACGGAGCGGATTTCCCCTCAGGGAGAATCCCTTGGATTTTAGCCACCACTGCAGGGCTCTCATGTGCAGTTGCCCGGAAGGTATTATACTGGACGCTGCTGCCAGGACTGCTGCCGCTCAAGACCTCAGACCCCTCAGGGGCCTCAGGCAGCCCCCTTGAGAGATGCCTGGGCGTGCATCATCCCCAGGCATGAGACGGACAGGGAAAGACACACTGTCGCTTCGACATGATCTGCTGCTTCGTCTCGACTTCAGGTAAGATGATGGAGCTTCCAAACATAGCCAGAGTGCCTGCTGAATAGAAAGAAGCTAATGTGTCCTGTGTGCTGGCGTGCTTATATACCCCTCCGGTTATGCCGTCACACACTACCGTTCTAGTAACACCAGTAGGATTGGAGTAGTTTCATTCATAGTTCAGCCCTGCCACGCCCAGAGAGACACGTTCCCACAGTGTTGTCACCGACGCAGTTCGAGTTCCCTCGAAGGGGAACGGAGCGTACAACACATAGGGTGAAAAGAGGAGCTGCAGCAATGTGTAGTATGAGAAAAGATGGTGTTTTTTGAAAATTAAACCATGTAAACCTGTTCTGGTACTACTTCTAAATGAGATTTTGAACCTGAAAATGAGCATAATACCACCTCTTTAATGTCCACAGTGAAATAAGCTAGCTAGCTACAGACTAGTGTTAGCCTACATTTCATCAACATTTAATCAGTGCAGGGATACATTAACTGTGAATATTCTAGTTAGCTAGCTAGTTATGTTTATAGTATATGAGTTTGCAATTATGTATTTTGAAGGGCAGTGTCAAGCTTTCTAAATAAAAACAAGAATAACTTAAACTATTTAAATGTATATCATTGTGTTTCTTCCGTCCCGCACGGTAGGGACGAATGAAACAATGCGCACCTTTCGTTCAAAGTGAAATTATACATAAGTCGTTCCACATTTTAGAGAGATAAAACCTTAAGATAACACCTGTTATTGACAGAGCACACACGTGAGTTGTTGAAGACAACAACAAATGATTTCTGTCTGTAATGTTATTTTAAAATGATGTATATCTGAAAAGTGTTTCAATCGTCCCGGCTCTCCCCTGCTGTATGCAGACATGCATGTACAAATCACTAGCAGTAAATATTGTTCCAGTACTAGTATTGAACAACAAGAAGCAAGACAGGTGCAAGCCTTTAATTAGAGTTATGTAAAGCTTTTGATGGGACAGTTAGGTCCTAGAGATGTGGTGACAACAGCTGCGCAGAGGGGGCCCAATTAGATTTTTTGTCATGGGGCCCAAAGTTTCTGGCGGTGCCACTGCTCATATACGTACTGTACTGGAAACCAGGGTTGGTTTAAACACTTGTTTCCATTATATAATATTTTTGCTTCAAATAGTGAATAACAAATTTCGATTTCTACTGCCAATACAGTGGAAACTATATTAGTTTATAGTGATCACGGGTTACAGTGATCAACTGCTAATTTACATCAAAAAGCAACAATGCTAAACTGGTGCTTGTTCTTCAGTAAGGCTTTAACAGCCAGGGTGTTTCGATAGATGCATTAGCTACCAAATAGAGTTACTTCTCTTTACTGACTGCTCATGTCTGCAACTTTACCACCAGTGCCCATGTAATCATCTTAAATTAGTAGCAAGGTTTGTGGTACCAGCAGTTTATTACATTATTTCAGGATGGCTAAGTAACTATGTGATGTGACACATGAGATAGGAGCGGGACACTCTCACACACAAATTGACAAAATCCATCAATTATCAATACTGTGTGCGGCAGATGTGTGTAAATATATTTTGTGAGAGCAATGCATCCTGTCTTCTACAGCATTATGTGCATGTTTTACATGTTGCTTTTAAAATGACTCAAACAAAATGAATGCACTCGCATATTTATTTGGATTTTCTTTCCTTTTCTTTGATATCTATATAGTCATGTATACCTGTTTCTTTTAGAAAATATAAATGAACAAGTTGTCTTAACTTCTACTACGTTTTAGTGTGTTTAATATGACCTGAAGAAACAATTCACCAAGTTGAATTCTTTACACAGTATTTTTAAACTTTTACCAGAAGTATCCCTTATTACTTCTTTATCCTAATGTTACATTGTCCCCTGTATGTTTCAGACCTTGGGATGTTGACATTGTTCATCACCACAGTTGTCGCACTACTGGTGCTAGTGTGTGCTCTGCTTGCAGTGATCAGGTAGGGCAACAGCTTGAGACACTAAAATGTTCAGACTACCCCACCACATAGACACCATTATAGTTTTACTAACTTTGACTCATTTTTTTTAACTCTGTTAGTGCAAAATCTGACACTACACAGTGTTGCTTGCTCTTCATCCATCAGGAAAACTGTTTCACTTCACATTGTTGAGTTATATCGGTTCTATGAGTGGACCAGGTCCGGTCCCAAAGTTACTTTAATCAATTAATCAATAATTAGGTAAATCACCACTACTAAAACTGATAAGAAATATAAGATTTCTTGTCAATCTGTTCTTGCAGATTGTGTTTGCCATATGTTGTTTCAAAATCAAACAAAATCAAACAACATGATTTTCAAGACTATTCTCTGACTTAACATGATTTTCTTAAAACTTTTACCAGTTGCTGCTGATTGCCAGACTTCACATTTACCTATTTAGCTGACACCTCTGTCCAAAGTGACCTACAATTGCTATGTCAGAGGTCACACGCCTCTGGAGGAACTAGGAGTTAAGTGTCTTGCTCAAGGACACGTTGGTGGATGTGTCGCAGTGGGAATCAAACCCTGGTCTCCCACACCAAAGGCATATGTCTTCTCCATTGTGCCATCACCTCAGACTTTATTTACTTTTGATAACTGACAACCTAATATGACTTTTGTCACTTTTGTAGCAGCTTTTGATAAGAAAGTTGCAACATGGTGTAAGTCCATTCCCATGAGATGTTATATAAATATAACCATGTTCATTAAAAGGTTTCTGTTGTGCGTTTCAGGGCTCAGAAGACTCACCATAACCTTCCAAAGAGCACAGCTTCTATGAACCAACTTCTAACAAGTACAGAGGAAAATGAGGTACTTTGATTTAAAGCCATGCAGTTTTCTACTTTCTTAAACCAGCTTAGCAGAGTATATGTACACCAGACATTCCTCTTTAATTGCAGGTACCCTATGCAACAGAAGAGGACATTTATGTCAACACCACTGTGCTGAGACTGGCAGATGTCGCCCACCAGGCAACTATCTCTGAGCCAAACAGCACCTACTTGCCAAGCTCTGGGCCAAACGATGCAGGAGTCAAGAAAAGCTCAGAGGAGAAGAATGAGGAAGGCAGCAATCTGATTTATTCTACTGTGACGTGGAAGGGCAAAAAAAAGAAGAGAGAAAACTATGTGGACACGCATCAGCCTGGGAGCTCCTCTTTGGAGGAGAGGTGCATGGTGGGAGCCACGTGCAGAGATTTTGTGAGCAGCGCGCTGGAGATGGGAAGCTTATATGGTGAAGGAAATGTGAAGAAGAAAGTGGAATGTGAATATGCCAGTGTTAAATTTAAAAACAAACATTAGATCAGTTTTATTTGCTGTGTCTAATTTTGAAAAATAACTGTTTGTTTTTTTGTTGTTGCTTTCAATTCAGCTATGACATGGACATTCAGATGAACAGTTTGTTTGTTAAGTTTTTTAAGATCTTGACAGATTTTTTGTCTGTTAAGAATTTTGTTTTAAGTGCATAATATATTGTGGTTTCACATTTATTTTTACTTATAATAATGTTTGGTATGTGGGGTATATGGGGTCGTGATGGAAAAAGTGTATAAGACCCAGGTTCAATTCCCCACTGTGACACATCCACCAATGTCTCCCTGAGCCCTCATAGCTCCAGAGGTGTGCGACCTTTGACGTACATAGCAATTGATAAAAGCGTCAGCTAAATGAATAAATATAATGTGTACATTGAGAGAGTCCTTGCTGTTTTACATTTATTTGGTTGTGTGACATATTTTTTATCACTTACTTTTTGCTAAATCTAAACTGGCTATAGATGTATAAACATGAAAACAGAGCAAAAGAGAATGTATATCTCTAGAATTGCATCTGTTTCAAGACAATAGTTGAATGTTTGCATCAATGTTCAATTTTAATTTAATATATCTTTTAATGTATTTTACACTTTCTAACATGTACTGTCCAACAAGTGGTGGATTGTTTAGAATACCAGCTTTTACAAACAGCAAGAGAGTCTCTCTTTCAGACTTTTTCAACGTTCAGGCTGACTGCTTTAAATGAGCTCAGCAAGTTTCCTGTTGACTGAATAGAACAGAGGAGGTGTAGAGGGGATTAGATGGTGGTAAAGTAGACTTGACCACAGTAACAGACCAGTGGGCCATCACATACACGTTCATGCTGCAGCTCAGCTGGTAAGGTAAGCCCTCTTCCTCCTCCATATCAGTCAAAGAAAAATATGAATCCAGAGTGTTTTTCACATTCTCAAAGTTATTTCGACAGTACTCACTTTGTGATGAAATGTTACAGAGTAATGGTCTGTGGCTGGTATTAACTGGAAATTAAGAAATATAAAATATATAAAAAATATGTAGTATAGTGATAGATTATGACTCGCCATTAAACATCTGTTCAGTATTTTCAACACCTGTGCCACGGTGTAAAAGAGCATAGGTATGTGTAAAGATTATTCAATACACGATCACCAAAATCTAACTGTAGTAAAATTGTTACAGCTGATGTGTTTCAGAAATTAAGAGGTCAAACGGTGACTTACTGAATGGTGTACAGCGACTGCTTTCTTCATGGGGACTGCTCATCTGCTTAGACTGCTAAGCTTGTTTACTGGTAATATTGAACGTTATCTGTTTGTATTGCTGGTTCTGTTGCTGAGTAACATTTCAAACATATAAAAGAAAATGCTAATGTTTCACATCTTAGTGTCATCTTAAAAAGCCCAATAAAAAAATTCTGAGAGTTGGGCCTAGAACAGGAAAAAATAAAAGAAGAAACAGTTTCAAACCTGGATAATTCTCATATACAAACAATATATCAATTACTGGCGCTCTTCATAACCTCATAACATAACTATTAGAACCATGAGGTACCTTTTTTTCACGGGGATACTTTTCACTTCCTGACACAAAAATTCATAATTGTGTAACCATGGACCTGCAGATTGTTTGATAAAATGGTAATTGATAAAAAAAAGTATTTTAAAGTATTTGCAGCTTTTTTGATATTGTAAAAAGTATTGTTCCACAGTTTTTGCAATGTAGTGTTTGCACATAAGAAAAATGGTGATGTATGGTTCTTGTATGTAATATATTCTTGAAGAAAAATCACAATCTTGTACCTTTCATTCAATATGGTATGTTACAGCAATAAATTTGTTAACTTTGTTTCTGAGAAGTCATTGTATTTTCATGTCACTAATAATGAATGGGTCTAAATACTGCAGCAACTGTGAAAGCTGATTAACCACAAAAAGAATTGTGGTTAATCAGCTTTGACAGTAACATCTCTCTGTGCACAAATATTGTTTCATGTATTTCATTTTCTCATTCATCACTAAAAAATGGAAACACAAAAGCAGAACAACCACAACTAACATTTGTTTGCTTCTATACTACCCCTGTCACCCTTCCCTCCTCCTCCTTACCCCACTCAGTGCTCCAGGAGGTGAGAAGTTGGAGCATCACAGTGCCAAAAACAGTTACTGCAGTAGAGGGGACCTGTGTTGTAGTACCATGTCAGACACAACCTCATTCTCGGGTCACTTGGTACAAGTACGATAAAATATGTTACCCTGTGGTGTATGACAGCCGTCATACAGTGGACCACCAGTTCAGAGGACGCACTTCAGTACTTGGTAAAGCTGCAGAGGGTAACTGCACCCTGATGATTGATAATGTGAAGTCAGCAGACAACAACATTCAAGTTTATGTTTGGATCAACCCAGACTCTGCAGCAAGTCAGAAATTCTATGATCAAACTGTAACTATCTTTGTTGGTAAGCATTTGTAAACGTACATGTGATTTAGGAAATCGAATTTGTGATTAATGTAGTGCAATGGGAAAACCTTATAACCCATAAATAAAATTCACATACACCATTTCTGTAATATAAATCATAATTTTTTTATATAACTGTTATTCTATAAAAATGTTTTTTTGTGTATCACTGTGTTTTGACTTTCAGAGAGAAAAGCACCTATAATCTCAATTCAGAAGCAAATAGTGGATGGGGAAATTTTCCAGGCTAACTGCAGCATAAACTATTCCTGCCCTTTCTCACCTCCATCCCTTAATTGGATCAGAAGTCCCTTTCTGGAAAATTACACTTTAATGGCTTTCAACAAGGAAGGAAAGGGGCAATGGTTGTACACTGAGACGCTGCATGGACTAGCAACATATGAAATGCATAACAGCAAAATGAGATGTTCTGCACAGTTCAGAACCTTCACAGAAAGTTGGCAAATAATATTCAACATTTTATGTAAGTGATGCACATTGTCTGTTAAAAAAACAGCAAATGACAGAAGAGCATTGAATTGCTAGGTATGTTACCTGGGAACTGTCTTAATATTTTAATTGTGCGGTATGATTTCCTATATCCACAGATAAACCTGTGACTGTGGCCCTGACGCTGGAAAGGGAACCGGTAAAGGAGGGTGGCAGTGTCACCGTGGAGTGTGTTGTTAACTGTAACCCACAACCACACACATACTCATGGCTCAAAAGACAGATGGGTCATAACACCACACTAAATTCAACTCAGAGAAAAAGGCAATTCAGCAATATTACTCGAGATACTTCTCTCTCCTGCATCGCTCACAATGACATCGGAGCGGGGCAGTCTGACTGGCTGGAACTGGATGTTCAGTGTAAAAAATCTTATGTTCTACTTCCTCCACTTTAATTTACTGATATAATTTTGATTCATTTGGGAATACAGTATTAAAAATTCACACTTACGAGTTGCTCTGCTTGCTACTAAACAATACCACCAAACAAATTTAACACTTAACAAGCAGCGGTGGGTCAGTCATTACCAACTTATGCTCAACTCAGGGCACATAATTAGCACCAGCTACCGGCAGGTAGATATACTTCCCTCACTAGACAAAAAAACCCAATGGTAATCTGTTGAGTGGCACAGCTGGCACATTCATTAGCCATTTGGCGGTGGAGAAAAAAGTAAATTTTTACACTACTGCTGTAGCTCTCTTCGCGACAACACAGACACAGGTCAGTTCTTTGCAACGGGCGTTTATTGCTGTGGGCACATCGGGTCTCTTTGGTACATCCAGCTTCACACCATGTACGCCTTGAACGTCGTATATGCCTTATACGCCGTGAGAACTCGTTGGCCGCTTGTCGTGAAAAGAGGTTACTAAGTTCTTTGAAGTCTCTTGAATGTCCATTTGGTCGTCTGTATTAACTTCAAACCACATTTTTAACTTTTATGCAGTTTAACAAGCATCGGAGCTATCTGCTCCGCCGGAATTCAAGGCAGTGAGTGTCGACTTAAACCGTTGTAGCGGTAACACAGACAGAAAACATTAGTTCCGGGACAAACGTAAATATACAGAATGAGATAGATACACTGTTAACCACATATCATTTAGCAGCTTATTCTACCCTTTAGTTCTTAAACATGTATTACATTTTATCTTTACACCAAATTAAGTTATATTTGTTACATGAAATTATAACAGCAATATGAACTGTGCATCATGAAAACACAAGTATTTATGCAACAACACTTACACTCCCACCAAATCCCTAATTAACTTGAAATGTAGGATTTCTATACGTGGAAGGTCAATTAAAGGTGTTGTAAGACTGAATGAATGTAATCTTGTGTATGTGACTCAGTTAGATTCAAGTAAGGTAACTACTTTGTGAATGGGCCTTTCGAGGTAGATTCTTTTAGTTAGTGGCTGTCCTTTATCAGTAGTGTCTCCGACTAGTAGCTTCAACTTCCGCACCATACTGTCTGCACTAGGGTGAACTTCTACGACCCTGGCAAGCTTCCATTCGTTTCTTGGAGAGCTGTCATCTTGTAGAATCACAATGTCATCCACTTGTGAATTCCGTGTTGTTCTTTGCCATTTCTGTCGTTGTTGAAGGTTTAGCAAGTATTCCCGCTTCCATCTTTGCCAGAATTCATCAGCTAAGAACTGCACTCTTCTCCAACGTTTGCGCAAATAGAGATCTTCTTTGCAAAACTGCCCGGGAAGGGGCAGAATAACTGATGATTTCATCGTTAGAATATGGTTGGGTGTGAGAGGTTCTGGTCCATTGGGATCATGAAGATGTTCAACACTTAACGGTCTGCTGTTGATTATAGCCATTGTTTCGTAGAGAAACGTTCTCAGCGATGTGGTGTCAAGTCTGCTTGCGGATTTGTCGAGCATAACGGTTAAGATGCTTCGGATAGTTCGAATTTGACGCTCCCAAACTCCACCCATATGACTTGCTGATGGGACGTTCGTTACAAATTCGCAACCGAATGCTCGTTGACGTTCTTGGTCAATTCCTTTAAGCAATTCAGAAAACAGTCTCCTGGCACCCATGAAATTTGTTCCCTGATCGCATCTCAATTGACGCACAGGTCCTCTAATAGCTACAAATGTTCGAAGCGCGTTCATGAAAGCGTCTGTTGTTAAGTCGTCTAGTGTTTCTATATGTACTGCTCTGGAGCATAAGCAAGTAAACAACAATCCATAGCGTCTCAACTCTTTCCTTCCTTCCTTTACGATGAAGGGGCCAAAGCAATCGAGTCCGCAATAGGTAAAAGGAGGGGACATTTCTGTTCTCTCTTCCGGGAGATCTGCCATTTTTGGACTTCTGTGGCTCTTCTGTATCTCCTGCAAGTTACGCATTTATAAATGTGTGAGGAGACAGCACTTCCGCAACCAAGAATCCATATTCCATTTGCGCGCAGCTCGTTCATGGTCATGCCTCTTCCTTGGTGATGTACACGCTCGTGATAGTGTTTGACTAGAAGGGCTGACACATGAGATTTCTTCGGAAGTATTGCCGGATGTTTTACGTCATGGTGTAAGGCTGATCGAGATAATCGTCCTCCCACTCTGAGAACATTGTCCTTATCCAAGAAGGCATTCAGCTGGCGTAACTTGTTACGCTTGTTCAGGGTGTTTTCTTTCTGGAGCTTGATTTTCTGAATGTCTTCAGCAAAAGCTTCTTCTTGCACCAGCTTGATAATAAAGATTTCGGCTTCTCTTCTTTCTTCAAGGCTAGTTGCTTCCTTTGTTCTTGGCTGATGTCCTTTGAATTCTCTGATGAATCTCTTTAGCCTAGCAGCCGCTCTCACTGCTCTGGACCAGTCCGAAAACTTTGTAAAGCGCTTCACCAGTGAATTCACCTCTTTCATCTTGACTGCATGAACATGGGCTTTGCGAAGCTCAGGATCGGTCATTTCAACTTCTCCCACCATTTCCTCTTTACATGGAAGATTCTGCTGCCAAAGAAAGTCAGGTCCTTTCAGCCAGTTCGACTCCTTCAACTGAACCGAAGTCAGTCCTCTTGAGGCATGGTCGGCTGGATTATTTCCAGAGCTGACATGTCGCCATTGTTCAGGATTCGTGCTAGCTCTTATACGTTGGATCCGATTGGCTACGAATGTGTGGAACCTCTTTGCATCATTGTTCACATAGCCAAGAACCACCTTCGAATCAGTCCAGTAATACTCTTCTAAGTTCTCAATCTCAAGCTCCCTTTTTACAACATCGCCGTTGCGCACTGAAGTCACAGCTGATGACAATTCAAGTCTCGGGATGGTCGTTAGCTTGGTAGGGGCTACTCTTGCCTTCCCCATGACAAGTGAACAACTGATCTGTCCTGTTTCACTTATTGCTCGGAGATAAGAACATGCACCGTATCCATTGAGACTTGCATCTGAAAAGTTGTGTAACTCATAACGCATGACTGAGTCAAAATGTGATGGAAGGTAACTTCTTGGAACATTCAGTGCTGCCAGGTGTGGCAAATCCTTAAGCCATAACTCCCATCTTGGCAGAATGTGTTCGGGAAGATCTTCATCCCAGCCTACCTTTTCTCTACATAGCTCTTGCAGGATCTGTTTGCCGACTAATATAAAGGGGGCTACAAACCCTAACGGATCGTAGACAGAGGCGACTGTAGAGAGAACTCCTCTTCTTGTCAGTGGGCTCTCTTTAACCACGACTCTGAATTTGAATTCATCAGTTTCGATGCACCACTGAACTCCAAGTGCTCGCTCGATGTGAAATTCTCCTAAGGCCATATCTTGATCTTTGGTCTGAGCACGTTCTTCTGGTGGTATTGCGGCGGTTACTTCCTTTTCATTGGACACAAACTTGTGCAGCCGAAGATTTCCTGTTCTGCACAAGGCTCTAGACTCTTCCACCAGATGAATGGCTTCATCGATTGTTTTTACGCTTATTAAGCCATCGTCAACATAGAAGCTTCTTTGGATGAACTTGATGGACTCCTCGCTGAACATTCCATGACCCTGAGATGCCAGATGTTTGAGTCCAAAGTTGGAGCAGCCAGGGGACGATGCTGCTCCAAACAAGTGCACTTTCATTCTGTACACTGAGGGTTTCGAGTCCAGATCGCCTTTGTCCCACCAGAGGAATCTTAAGTAGTCTTGGTGTTCCTTTGCGACATGAAATTGATGAAACATTCTTTCAATGTCGCACATAATGGCTATTGGACCCTTTCTAAATCGAAATAGTACTCCGACTAATGTGTTGGTCAGATCTGGCCCGGTCAGAAGATGATCATTTAGAGAGGTTTCTTGGAAACGTGCTGAACAGTCGAAAACAACACGGATCTTCCCAGGTTTGTGGGGGTGATAGACTCCATGGTGCGGAATGTACCACACTGATTGATTATCGAGTTCATTCCATGGGACCTTCTCAGCATCTCCTAGAGTTATTATGTCTTTCATGAAACGGACATAATCCTTGTTATACTGCTCATTTTTTCTCAACTTTCGCTCTAAAGAGGCGAGCCTTCGAACAGCACATTGCTTATTGTCTGGGAGATTAGGTTTGTCCGTCTTGAAAGGAAGTGGTAGTTCGTAGTGGCCATCTTCCTTGTGCTTTATACCCTTCTCTACCTTGGACAAGAAAAGAAGGTCTTCCTGAGAAACGAGGTTGTCATCCGTAGTGTGATCTGCGAAATCGAATTCGAGAACCTTGATGATGTCTGTTGGACTAATCTCTTTGACCTGAGTTCTGCAGGCAAAGTGTACTTCTCTCTTTAACTCAACTGATTGATGCACTGCAGGCGTCACCTGTCGCACTATGATTCTATGACTGGTTCCTATTGCATCACTGCAGTCACTTTCTAGATTTGAGCAGCCGACTATGCTCCAGCCGAGATCAGTTCTCTGCGCGTATGGATGGTTCTCTTTGCCCGCCAGGATTTCCCTTGGTAGAAGAGCTTGCTGACAGTTATAACCAATCAATAGGCCTACTTCGCAGTCCAATGGTGGTGGAATCTTGTCTGCTAATTGTTCCAGATGAGGCCATTTTAGTGCTGTTTCAGAGGTTGGAATGTGCGATCTGTCGGCTGGGATAAACTCTCGTGTGAAAAGTGATGGTAATGGAATCCTTTTCTCTAAGTTGTATCCTCTCACTTGCAGGTTTGTTAGCTTTTGACAGGGTATGACTGTCGACCTTGTAGACATTGTGGATAGTCGCAAACTGACATTTTCTTTGTTTGTGTTGAGCTCCTGGGCCACTTCATCTAGAATAAAGGTTGTGTCGCTCTGTGTGTCTAGGAGCGCATAGACAAGAACTTCTTGATCTGGTCGTTTTGTGGATGAGATCCAGACAGGAACAATTGAAGAGGTTTGTGTGCTTACGCCGTCTTGTACGACTCTGTTTGTGGTTGCAGTTGCAGTCATCTCTTTGATGTTTGCCTTGTACTTTAAGTGTTCTTCTCCCTTTAGAGGTGATGACCTTTGACGTTCACTGACCTTGTCATCGTGCAAACATGTTGGATGTCTCCTCTGGCACCTTTCGCATGTGTTCTTGTTATCACATCTTCTCGAATGATGACCAGCCTTTAGACATCCAAAGCAAAGCTTCTCCACCTGTACAAACTTGACGCGCTCTTGAACTGTCTTTTCAAGGAACCTTCTACACTTGGCGAGAACATGCCCTGTTCTTTTGCAGAAACCACACGATGGAATGCTGCTCTCTGTTGTGTTTGTAGACAGTGTTTTAGCTTGTATGGGTTGGTTTCGTGGGTACCTTGGTTTCTCACTTTCCACATTCTTCAGCGCCTGTACCGAAGATATGGGATCACAAGCAAGATCTGCTTCCTTCGACAGAAATTCTACGAACTCTTTGAACGGTGGATACTCAGCTCTTGTTTGTCTGACTTCCATTGCCTTGCGATTCCATCTGGATACCAACCAGTCAGGCAATTTCAGTAGGATTTTTTGACTCTCATTGCAGTCGTTCAGAACTTCCAATGTTCTAATGTAGGGCATTGCTGTTTCACAGCTCCTAAGAAAGTCTGCAAATTCTCTTAGTTCAAACCCATCCTTAGAGCTTATTTTTGGCCATGCGTGCAGCTTGTTTCTGAAGGACTTCCCAATCACGAAAGGGTCTCCGAAACGCTTTTCCAGCAGCTGCCAGGCTGAGTCGTATGCTGATTCCGTTCCTAGTAGGACAAATCCTTCTACAGCTTTCTTTGCAGCGCCACCAAGGTACTTTCTAAGGTAGTACAGTTTTTCGTTCTTTGGAATGTTTTTCCTATTGATTAGCGCTTCAAAGGATAATTGCCAATCTTTGAATTTCAAAGGATCTCCAGTGAATAATGAGGGCTCTGGAGTTGGAAGACGATTAGCACTTATAGCTTCTGCTAGAACGTTGACCAAATCAGAGCTGTTCTGCACTTGAGGTATGGGCACTAAAGTTGATGGGGCTTGAGATACCAGTTGAAGGCTTTGTGGACTATGAAGGGCTTGCATTGTAGCTGGAAGAGATTGAGGAATGAACGGGGTGTTTGAGGCAAGAAGAGTTTGTGATGCGACTGGTAGGGATGGAGGACTGAATGGGGGACTTGAGGCATTGAGAATTTGTGATGCGACTGGTAGAGATGGAGGAATGAATGGGGGACTTGAAGCATAGAGTGTTTGAGGTTCTCCTGCTAATGCAACAGTATGAGGCAAGTCAATCGCTTTGAAGTTTTCTTCGATTTGGTCGTAGACCTTTACTCGAGCTCTTGCGGCATTCAGTTTCTTCACTTCTTCAAGACGTTCGAGTTTTCTACGCTGCTCTTGCATCGCTTGCTGTCTAGCAAGGTTCTCAGACTCAAACTGTGCCAGTCGTTGCTTATCTTCAACCTCTAACCTTTGAAGTTCTGTCATTTCCTTTTCTTGTTCATCCAACACCGCTAAAACCTCCTGCGATGCAGCAGCTTCGGCAGCAGCCTCATGTTTTTTAAGCGAGTGGAAGCTAGAGTTGACAGAACCACATTGTGATTGATGTGACAGTGGTCTTGATGGAGAACATGTAGAGTTCAGGATCGATCCAACATCAGGCCAGGGATCTTCTGTTGTGATGCCTTTAAGATGCCTTTCTGCCTTTTGAATGATAAATCCTGACAGCGATATACATGTGTCTACTCTACGTCGCAGTTCTGCTTCAGGAGC
The DNA here is from genome assembly GCF_014851395.1 of Micropterus salmoides. Lineage (NCBI taxonomy): Eukaryota > Metazoa > Chordata > Actinopteri > Centrarchiformes > Centrarchidae > Micropterus > Micropterus salmoides. The sequence goes on along the minus strand of NW_024042514.1, from coordinate 18,914 downwards.
TTGGACTCTACGTAATTCTTCGTAAACCATCTTTACATCAGAACACGTAGCTTTCATGTTCTCAATTAGCTCATACAATTCGTCTTCGGAGGCCTCATCATTCAGTATTTCTTTGCTTGTTCTTGCGTGATACCTCCACTTCTCATAGAGTATTCTATACCGACGTTGTATGCTCTTTAGCTTTTCTTCTTCGAATTCTTTTCCCTTTTCTGTTAGGGTTCGGGTTCTTTCGCTTCTTCGTAGCCTTTCTACATCTTCTGTAGCTCCAATGTCTATAGTTTCGGCTTGAGCAGATGATTTTCTATTCTCATGACAGGTCTCAGGACTTGAGTTTGACATTTTGGGCTGTGTGTAAGCTACAGTAGGCTAAGTGTGATTAACTAGGAAATTTTAGTAATTATTTGAATCTTAACAGATGTGTGAAGACAGTGAGCGAAGTCTAACTCTGAATACGTAAATGTTGTACCACAAACTGTGTCAGTATTTAAACTTGTTTAGACTTCAAGTTAGCTTAAACTAGGAATTAGTTTGGCAAAACACAAACCTTAATTAACATAAACCTTAATTGTGAATTAAATATGCTCAAAAGGCATCAAAACACTTGTTTTTACACTTGAAATTGAAAAAACATCAATGAAATTACTCTTTAAACTTAGCTTAAGTTATACTTTAACTTCTGTTACCTTTCAAAGTATAAATAAAGAAAATAAATTACAATGTACTTTCCTTTAACCTTACTGAAACGTGTTAATTTGCTTAAGGGGCTTGAACTTTCTTCCTTTTAGATTTGTTGCATGTAACAATCATGAATACCAGCACATTAGATATTTTCTTAAACACAGGCTAAACAGTATGCAAGGGTAATAGACTTAAATCCTTAACTGCAATTTCCAAGTTAAACCACTTCTCACACCACTTGACTTAAGATGGCTTTGGTAGAGCTCTTTCTGGCCTTTATACGGAAAGTCGCACCTTTTAACAAAGTCTTATAACATTTGCTTGTGGTAGCTATGTCGACAGTGTGTCCTGGGCTTTGCTTATCTTACATGCTGGATCTTCATCACGTCGTTACCCGCCGTAATCTCGTCTTCTCTCATACCCGCGCCGAGCAGGTCGAGTTCTCACTGTAGCTCTCTTCGCGACAACACAGACACAGGTCAGTTCTTTGCAACGGGCGTTTATTGCTGTGGGCACATCGGGTCTCTTTGGTACATCCAGCTTCACACCATGTACGCCTTGAACGTCGTATATGCCTTATACGCCGTGAGAACTCGTTGGCCGCTTGTCGTGAAAAGAGGTTACTAAGTTCTTTGAAGTCTCTTGAATGTCCATTTGGTCGTCTGTATTAACTTCAAACCACATTTTTAACTTTATGCAGTTTAACAAGCATCGGAGCTATCTGCTCCGCCGGAATTCAAGGCAGTGAGTGTCGACTTAAACCGTTGTAGCGGTAACACAGACAGAAAACATTAGTTCCGGGACAAACGTAAATATACAGAATGAGATAGATACACTGTTAACCACATATCATTTAGCAGCTTATTCTACCCTTTAGTTCTTAAACATGTATTACATTTTATCTTTACACCAAATTAAGTTATATTTGTTACATGAAATTATAACAGCAATATGAACTGTGCATCATGAAAACACAAGTATTTATGCAACAACACTTACAACTGCAATCTAACATTGTTTAAACTATAGATGCATCAATCCGATTCTGATATCGGCCCGATACTGACTCAAATAGCTGGATAGGGTTTCGTGACAAGGGGCCTGGTCTTTTCAGTTTGTAATGCGTCCGCAGCGCGCCAGTAGACCCAAACATTTTTTGCGTTGCCTTACACATAAAAGAATGATTCTCGCTCTCTTCCTCACAGCGAGGAATACAACTTATTAATATTTTACTGGTATTGGATCAGTATCAGGACTGAAAAAGTCAGATCGGCACATCCGTGGTTCAATGATATGTCACGCTGAAGATTGAGGAAATGTTTTTAAAATTATGCTTAAGCTAACTAGAATCTCTCTTTGATCTGACTTTGGTTTCTGCAGGTAGTCAAATTTAAGAGTTTTTTTAAGACCACTATGAATGAAATTTAAGCCCTATCAAAAAAAGAAACATACATAGGAAATGCAGTCACAAAATGACTTGCAGAGTAAATAAATGTATTTAAATTAGGGTTGAGTGATGTCAAATACCAAATTGGCAATGGACGATGTCAACAATGAAACACCGGGATGGACGATGACATTGATAAGCTATGTAATTAACAAGCTGGTATGCGGTGCACCTGCTGCCGTGAAAATATCCAGAAAAAAGACGAGTTCTGTGTCTTTTCAGCAACTTTATATAACATAACATACTGCTGATGAAGAAATTCAGGGGAGCAGACAGGGAGACTGAGAGAAGGGGGAGTGCAGGGAGAAGTCGGGCAAGTGCAAAACAGCCCTACAATTTACAAATATTAATAAAAATAATGTCCATGGGGATTTAAAAATGCTTTCACGGGGCGGTATAATGTAAAAAATTAAGATCTGGTGGTCATCCCCCAAGAAGATTTTTATGTTTTCCAATAAAGAAATATGCAATTCCACATAATTTTGGAACATTGTTATTACCACATCTGTGACTAATAAGTAGGAAAATCTAGAAAATCTAGAGCAGCATTTTGAATAAACTACACCCCAAAAGCTAAACTTAAATAAGTCTACTGGGTTTGAATTATAACCAGATGTGGGAAAATTCCTGAGATTAGTTTTGATGCTCTCCACAATGATTTTACATTAATGGCTCAGTACCAAGCTGTTTTGAGCCTCACCACCTTATAATAGCAGGAAAACACAATTAATATGACCTCAGAATTATTACAGATTGGACTGTTCATATTTGCCTTTTGTGTCTTAATTTACTGCTTTATAGATTTGTAGAAATTAGCATAAAAATAGGCAACACGAGAACCACACCCCTTCTGAATAATTACAAGCATTTCATTTGTACATCAAAAAAGAATAATCTGCTTATTAGCTGAAAGGGACTAACGTTAGTTTGTACCCCTAATTTGCTTTAACCTCGGCTCCTCCGTGGTCAACACCATCCTTTCTTTGAACTATGAAAATGTAACTTACAGTATGTGTAGGCTACAGGACAGAACTGTGACCTGACAAGTTAACGCTGATCTTATCCTCCGCTAACTTTCACCGTCACTTTCTGCGTCTCTCTCTCATATTTGCTCGTCCTTTGAACAATGAGTAGTGGGAGACAACCGTGCGTTCAGTGTTACCATAGCTTACTGAAAATCATTAATGATCGTGTGAAATTTTAGTAGCGGTGCTCATTCATTAAGTAGTGACAGCAGGCTTTAAATAGGCTGCGTTGCTAGCGACTAGTTTTAACCATAGACTGTAGGCTAGGCTATATAAAAAGGTTTTAACCAAGCCCAAATCTATTTCTTTCAGGCAAGAGTCGGTGAGGTTGGACTTTTGCACAGCTGAATCTTCACTCCTGATAGGCTATATAGGCTTTTGTAGAAGGTGACATTACACATACCATAAAACTTTGATTAATAGCCCGGGCTTTTATTTGCAAAAATCACCGAATTGACCCTGCCTTTGTTTGGGCAGGCGTCCATATGGTACAGGTCTTTAATTCCTCTTGCACAAAACTGAAATAGGCTACTATTAAACATCCATCCATCCATTGTCAACCGCTTATCCTGCATACAGGGTCGCAGGGGCATGAGCCAATGCCAGCTTACATCGTGTGAAAGGTGGGGTACACCCTGGACAGGTTGCCAGTCCAACGCAGGGCTACTATTAAACAGTGTATTTATTTCAAACAGTATGTTACTTGTATAAAAATTATCCAATAATATCAAATACACGTCATTCATTTCATCCAGCTCTGACAGACAGCTTCTCTCTCCATTTCTTCAGATCAGGGCATCTTTGGGGGTGACGTTGTTTTTTTTTTTAAATTTTCATCTCTTGTACCATGCAGGTTACATTGGTAAGTCGAAATTAGACTTTGGGTCTTGTTGTTTTCCGTTAAATGAACTGAACGATTGAATTGTGGAGAATCTAACCGATCTAACAATGTGTAGCATGTCCATATTGATATATTGATCATACGTTTAAACATTAATATTTGTATTAACAATCTAAGAAGCTTAGAAGCAGCTAAAGCGGGCAACCTGGTGGGGTTTAAGAGGTTTTATACAAAGAATTTATATAAAAACCAGACCAGGCGTTTAATGGAGACCTGCGTTTATTTGTCAAAATGTGTTCCCACACCAGGCCAGTAAATAGGGTAGGCGGCTATTTGGGACTCAGCTGTTAATTGAAGTTTTATGGTATGTCTCCAATGCTTGACAATTCCTTTGATTTCTATGTTCCTTTCTCTGATGTTCTCCCGGAGTTCCAGATTTTTTACCACCACATGATGAAGTATCAAAATCTGCCCATCCGCTATTAGAAATAGTATCACTGCTGTTTGTTATTGAGTTTTTTTTAATGACGTTCTTATTCTACATATTTGTGAGTTGTGTACAAACAGAGTGACAGAGAGGCACAGACACAGACAGGCAGGAGAGAAGATAATGGTTCTTTTAACTTCATCGCCCTCTTATCTGGGAAGATGTAAAAAGCTTAATTTATGAGGTTATTATAAAGATATAAACTCTAACGTTACATGTGATTAGAAAAGAGCAGAGGAGCAGAATCGCTTAGAAAGTAACCTGGCTGAGGGGGAAGAGGACGTAAAATGCTGCCTCCCATTGTTTGGGGTATGTGGCCCGGAATTCCACATTGTACCTTTAAGCAAGATTTTCAACTTCACTTGGAGCATTAAATGGAGTATCTTTACATTATATTCCTTAACTCCTTAACTTAACGATACTTTATCAACTTAATGCAAATTTGCGTATGGAACTATGTCGATTTGCAGTCCCTTGAAATGAAACATTACTCTTGTCAGTCATGATCTTGACCATGATGACAACTATTTGGGAGAATGCCAGGTGCAATTAATCTGGCACAACGATTGGTCAAACTCGTCTTCTTTAGCTTTCGGCAGGCAGTTCAAGTCTCCAGCTGTTAGACTTGGGTACTGCACGTGCACAATTGAACTCACTGTTGTCAGCAGCATTTTGGGTAGTTTAGAGTGACAAATTGTACCAGGGTACTTTGATTTCAAAATAAGTATATGCTACACAAAATCCACAGAGGTTGGCAGGTCTGCAAGGTATCTCTGACACTTGAACATCATGTAGAAAATCCATGATATCAGAGAGGTTTGGTTACTTTAAAATAAGAGCATTTTTGTTTTTCTCTTTCTAGATGCCCCAGTAATCCTACCTGAGTCCTTCTGCCACCTGATGGGGGAAGTACTAAAGTGTGTCTGCCAAGCTGAGGCATCACCTAATGCCTCTATAGGCTGGACCATTGAAGGAAATGACACCTTTCCATCCTCCTTTAGCTTTGTCTCCAGAAATAAGAAAAATGTAGTCTCAGGGGAAATAAGCGGACCAACTAAAAGCCAGCCTAACATTTCTTGCACAGCCACAAACGCACTGGGCAGCAACACCAAACAGCTCTCTGTAGACATCTTGTCAAAAACATGTACGTTACTGTACACTTACGGTAATTTGTTATCCCAAGCTACATTCAAAAGCAGAACCATTCATCATATTTACTAATTAAGCTATTTTCCTTTTACAGTCTCTTTGCCCATGTGGTTGTCAGCATTAATGCTCCTGGGGACTGCTTTGTTGTTTGGTTGTGCAGTGTTCATTTACAGAAAATATTCAAGAGGCAGGTTGGTAGACTGAATTCCTTGTCATACAGAACGACTGTGCTGCTACCGGCAGCTATGATTAATCTTTTTATTGTTGTTATATTACCCATAGACCAACACCGGAGTTTGTGTGCAACACTAACATTATTTTAAGGTATGAAACCATGTTTATAGTTGACAATGATTTATTTCAAATTTGCTGAATTCAGATCACATTTTTGTGTCTTTTTTGAAGGTCACAAATTTTATTAGAGAATGTCCAACAGGAACAAGTATACAACAGTCCTCAAAGGTAAATCTCAAACTATTTTATTCTCAATTTCAGTACAAACATTTGGCTTTATGTATTAATATAATATTAAGTATGTAGTGAGGAAAAGTGAGTTATTCATGACATATGAGTTGCCTATTTAGTTTTTTTCTCTGCCCTTAAACCTCAAGCATACAAAAGTCATAGAAGTCATAGTTTGTCAGAATGGTCTGTGTATTGATGTGCACAATGAAACACACCTAAATTAAAGGAGATATTGAAAGCATCTAATTGGATCCATCCCCCCTCTCTCTTTTTCTTAGATCACAAGATGAAGACACACAATCAAGCCCATGCAGACCAGAGAGTAACCCTGAGGTGGACAGTCTTTGTGTTTATGACAATGATTTTGTGGAAGAAATGCGCAGACAGACCAGAGCTCAACCAAACCAGAACACCGAAGCAGCCCGCCAAAGAGACGGCGAAATACAGCCACTGGCAAAGGTGCAGCGATTGTGACAAATGCAAAGAATTATGTGGTTCACAACAGACCATCACTTATTACATGCATAAAACACCTGTAAAAATACTACACATGGATCAGAATAGAAGCCAGCAAAAACCAAATTCATCAAATCCAATCAGAAATGATCAGAAATCAGTAGTTTATGGCTTTTTGTAACTGGTGCCGTTGATGTTTCTGCCTCAACACACTGAGCGTAACTTTCAAGTCATTCGATTTTCTTTCTCCTGCTGCTTGTGTTGCTCAAGTAATTGAGAAATATTAAAACTATACTTTTAACGTCCCACGGGGAGTTCCTTGCAACATAGATGACTATCAAAATTTCAGATCAGCGAATATCTGCTGCTGGTCTCACATAGTAAGGTCCCCACTTTAGTGCATTGATTAAAAAATTATTTGGTTAAAATAATTGATGTACACACTTTGTTTTTATACATTTCCTTCAGATTTGAGTATGGCTAGTTGTATAGATATTTAGACTTGAAGTGTCATTTATACTGACAGGTTTTGTAAAAGAACTTGAATTACACACAGTAGCCAGTATGTCCATGTTTATTTCATGTTGCAGTATTAACTGATTCTAATGTAAATATCGTTAATATATATATATAGCAGCTAACCATAACACCATCCTGTTGCTGAAACCACAAATGTGAAATCTCAATTTTGTTTCTAGTAATGATGCCACACTGGACTGGAAATGTCTATTTTAAAAATAATTTAGAATCTGAAATGATGACTTATTTCCTGAGCTTGGGGTGTAGGTGTAATGTAAGATGACTGCAGGGTCATGGCTTGATTACATTCTGACCTAATGATCATGATCAGAGTTTATTGCAACACAGCTCTGATGGGAGGAGGTCTGTTATTAACACACTCAATAAAACCAGCTTCAGTTTTGCATTTTAGTTAATATTAACCCACTGATGTATGCTCATTTCTCAGTGTAGAATGAGTGGCAGTGTGTCACATAGGGCTTGATTGTGGCTCACTGTTTCCGGTTGATCCTGCCTAATCTTTGAACTCGCAAGTTATGTATTGGTTGTTTTGATGAAAGGCATCGTAAGGCAAACAACAGCAACAAGGAGCTTTTTTTTTTCTTTAAAGCCTGGACAATTTTGACAACATTGACTATTTAGGTAAGTAAATATGTTTATATATTTACAGATCCGTTTTGCTGTTGAAATTCCATGTCTGTTGTTTGGAATCCGAGCTCAAGAGCTGCCTTCGGCTTATTTGTTTTGGAATAGTAATGTGATCTGAGTCATGAAAAGCCATTTTGCTAATTAACTTTATCAGTTCTTCTACAAAATAGAAGGAGGCTGCAAACACAACTGAGTTATTAACAGTATCTACAAGATTGCTGAGCAAAACCTTAAAATGCTGATTTGACTTTTTTAAAATCACTAATGTCTTTGATCAGATACTTTTAAGGCATATTCACATACAGTATGAACAGGTCCGCTAACCTTAATACACCTCTAACTGCACCAACCATTTAAATCACAGGGACTTTAAGAGTATGTGGTTGTTCAAGCGTGTTTAATACTCCCTCATAATCTCCGATCATCATTAGGTGTCAGAAACACACATCATGCATACTGACTTCACTGATTCGTCACCGTTGTCACTGGTATAAAACTATAAAATAATCTGTAATTTACAACCACCTGGTTATGTTATTTTGTAAATTTTGATTCCTCTTCCTTTGGTTTAGATCCACAATGGAGTCAGTGGTACAGAGTGAGCTCATTCTCGCAGTTTACATCATCTCTTTCCTGTTAGGCCTGCCAGCCAACCTGCTGGCTTTCTATGCCTTCTGTGTCAAGATCCATTCCAATCCCCTTCCAACAGATATCCTGCTACTCAATCTGACGGTCTCTGACCTGATCTTCTTGATCATCCTTCCTCTCAAGATGCATGAGGCAGCGTCAGGCATGAAATGGAATTTGCCCGAGTTCCTGTGCTCCATCACCGCCTTCACCTTCTTCTCCACGATCTACACCAGCTCCTTGCTGCTGATGGCAGTGAGTGTGGTTCGCTACATTGCAGTAGCTTTCCCGATCACGTATCATACGCTGTGCAGACCAGTGTACGCGATAGTTATCAGTGTTGTTATTTGGCTAATCTCAGCCGCACACTGCAGCATTACTTTTCATTACCCAGCACCATCCATCCCTGTCCGGAAATGACACCACTTACTGCTATGAGAACTTCACAGACAAGCAGTTGAAGGTTCTGCTCCCAGTACGTTTGGAGTTTTTCTTTGTGCTCTGTCTTATTCCACTACTAATTTGTATTTACTGCTACTCACGCTCCATCTTAATCCTGTACAGCCGTGCCAGGATAACTCGAATGCAGAAGCAGAAGGCCATCGGCATGGCCTCGGGGACTTTAGCTGTGTTTCTCATTTGTGTGCTGCCATATAACATTTCTCATTTACTGGGTTACTTCCAGGGTAAAAGCCCACAATGGAGGTACTACACCTTGCTGCTTAGCACCTTCAACACCTGTATTGATCCCATCATCTTCTACTTTTCCTCCTCCTCTTTCCACTGCACTAGTCAAAAGTCAATTTTCAGGAAGCGTGGACACAATGTTTCAGATGCACAAAAGCAGACCACAAGCTCTAGCTAAGAGCAATATACACGCTGACTTTAATACAATATGTACATATCCAGCTTCAACATTATTATTGTACTTTATATTAAGGACATCAGAATGTGTAATGCAGAACAAGCGGCTTTGACAGTCCAGCTCATTTATAAAAAATTGTCTCTCATCCAGGTTTTGCTGTCTACTGGTTAACAAAATATCTTGTTAGAGGTGATCTATTCCTGCTCAAAGGGACTGAGCTGCTTCAATCTCAAACCATTGTAGATCATTTTATGACAAAACCACAATACATGTTTGGTGCAAATGCAAGATTCCAAATTTTATTATTTTACAGTAAATTATCTTGTTTTGAATGGGAATTGATATCCTTTGTACCCTTGAGACAGTATTTCCTGTTTACTTTAACGCGGGCCAGTCACTCTTCTGCACTCATGCATTCTGTAGGCACACATGTAGAATATACCTGCAAAACAAAACATAGGTTAGCTGTAAAGGCCTTTTCTATAGTACACAAACATATCAAGTAAGATAATGGCACAATAACAAAATTGCTTTTGAGTGTAACTCACAATACACATCAGAAACTTTAGTAAATACTGTAAATAAAAACTGTCATAAAAATGAAAGTGTTTGTGTGACAGCATTGTATTTGTGATTTTTAGAATTGTTTTTCCAGATTTGACAGCGCTGTTGTGAGAATTTGGAATATTAACTGTAAAAATTTCAACTGATTTTGTTCACTACCAGCAAGATAATTACATTACATTGAACTCTACTGCTCTCCTTCATTTGAACAAACCTGCAAAGAAGGTCATGAGCAGTGCCACCCAGCCTAGTATGTAGGACCAAGAGAAGCGCCAGTCACCAAAGCGCTTGCCCAGGAAGTTCACCGTCACCCCGGTGTAAATTGCCATTGCAAGCAGAACAAAGAGAGCTGGCATGGTGCACAGAGAGTGAAACATATTAAAATGAATATCTATAATAGTAAAGGTCATCTCACTTGGAAGTCACCTGGTGCACCCACAGAGTTTCTATTGTAGGCCTTGCGAACTTTGTCTGATATTTACATGAAATGCAAATTCACTTAATAGTACATCATTTATGGCAGATGTGATATAAAAAGATCAGTACAATATTATCTGGTTACTGTATTCATAACTTACTTGAAACAAAGAACATGATCCCAGCAGCAAATGAGCGGTTGAACCTCTCAAAGGCTGAGAAGTGGGCAAAGGAGAGGATTCCTGCAATGATGCCAGCAAAGCATGACATGGCAGAGAGGATCATGAAAGCACGAGTGGCATTCCAATAAGCTGAGAGGAGTAAAACAAGTGAGAGAACATGTTATAAACATAAATGAAAAAATATAATGTTATTTGATATGAATAGGTTCATACTAAAAAGCACTCAATGTAATTTGAAATCTTGCTGGAAATTAATCTATTTCCTAATATTTCTACTGAACTGCACTGCAGGAGTCACACAGCAGCAATCATTAACTCTGCCATGCAGTTTGAAGGCAGACAATCCTTAAACAGTGAAGGTTTTTAAGGGAAATGTGTAGTCTACTGTCTTCAAATGGTCAAGTTGCACAAGAAGCGCATTTTGCGGGATTTAAAGTTTCCATTTAATTCAGAGGAACTTTTCTAAATTTTACATCACAACTGTTTATCTGGTGAAATGAGCAGTTCCCGTTTGATGCAACACTATAACTTCCCACAACTATACTGAGTAGAGAAGCATATTTCCACCTAAGGTGCAAAATTTAGATGATTTAGAAATTTGTATATTTTTGTACCAAAATCTCTTATTTCTCTCTCGGAGAAACAGATCTTTTAAATGAGAACTTTTTATACTAAATCACATAGTGTTGTATCACTTTTACTTAAATAAAAGAGAGGGATCCCTCCTCTGTTCCTGAGGTTTCTTCCCTCCATGTTTTCCTGTTAAAGCAGTGGTTCTCAAACTGGGTGGCATAGTGCTACTGCAGGAGGGGCATGGATGTTGAGCAGACCTAAAGTTGAATGAATGTGATTTATGTGGTGGTATAAAAAAGGGCTCTGATGCAAGTAGGGTTATTTTGCTAACCTGAATCTTTTGTTTTATTTCAATCGCCCCCATTGTTAATGATTGATAAAATGAAATCCACTTTTTGTAGAGTCTGGGGTGTGAACATTTTTCACGCAAATAGTATCACTGCTGTTTGTTATTGAGTTTTTTTTAATGACGTTCTTATTCCACATATTTGTGAGTTGTGTACAAACAGAGTGACAGAGAGGCACAGACACAGACAGGCAGGAGAGAAGATAATGGTTCTTTTAACTTCAACGCCCTCTTATCCGGGAAGATGTAAAAAGCTTAATTTATGAGGTTATTATAAAGATATAAACTCTAACGTTACATGTGATTAGAAAAGAGCAGAGGAGCAGAATCGCTTAGAAAGTAACCTGGCTGAGGGGGAAGAGGAGGTAAAATGCTGCCTCCCATTGTTTGGGGTATGTGGCCCGGAATTCCACGTTGTACCTTTAAGCAAGATTTTGAATGCATGACTTCACTTGGAGCATGAACACACACCTACCTCCTGGTAACTTTCTAGGTAATGTTAATTCTGCGGCGCATGCACTCGCTTTTTTTCCATCCTTCTATGATCTGCTCCTCTCATTACAGTTTGGCAGCAATGAAACAATGAATAGTCACATTTAACAATCTGCGACACAAAGACAATATAACTTAACGATACTTTATCAACTTAATGCAAATTTGCGTATGGAACTATGTCGATTTGCAGTCCCTTGAAATGAAACATTACTCTTGTCAGTCATGATCTTGACCATGATGACAACTATTTGGGAGAATGCCAGGTGCAATTAATCTGGCACAATCATTGGTCAAACTCGTCTTCTTTAGCTTTTCGGCAGGCAGTTCACTGCCGCCTCCAGCTGTTAGACTTGGGTACTGCACGTGCACAATTGAACTCAGTGTTGTCAGCAGCATTTTGGGTAGTTTAGAGTGACAAATTTTTAACAGGGTACTTTGATTTCAAAATAAGTATATGCTACACAAAATCCACAGAGGTTGGCAGGTCTGCAAGGTATCTCTGACACTTGAACATCATGTAGAAAATCCATGATATCAGAGAGGTTTGGTTACTTTAAAATAAGAGCATTTTTGTTTTTCTCTTTCTAGATGCCCCAGTAATCCTACCTGAGTCCTTCTGCCACCTGATGGGGGAAGTACTAAAGTGTGTCTGCCAAGCTGAGGCATCACCTAATGCCTCTATAGGCTGGACCATTGAAGGAAATGACACCTTTCCATCCTCCTTTAGCTTTGTCTCCAGAAATAAGAAAAATGTAGTCTCAGGGGAAATAAGCGGACCAACTAAAAGCCAGCCTAACATTTCTTGCACAGCCACGAACGCACTGGGCAGCAACACCAAACAGCTCTCTGTAGACATCTTGTCAAAAACATGTACGTTACTGTACACTTACGGTAATTTGTTATCCCAAGCTACATTCAAAAGCAGAACCATTCATCATATTTACTAATTAAGCTATTTTCCTTTTACAGTCTCTTTGCCCATGTGGTTGTCAGCATTAATGCTCCTGGGGACTGCTTTGTTGTTTGGTTGTGCAGTGTTCATTTACAGAAAATATTCAAGAGGCAGGTTGGTAGACTGAATTCCTTGTCATACAGAACGACTGTGCTGCTACCGGCAGCTATGATTAATCTTTTTATTGTTGTTATATTACCCATAGACCAACACCGGAGTTTGTGTGCAACACTAACATTATTTTAAGGTATGAAACCATGTTTATAGTTGACAATGATTTATTTCAAATTTGCTGAATTCAGATCACATTTGTGTCTTTTTTTAAGGTCACAAATTTTATTAGACAATGTCCAACAGGAACAAGTACAGTGGGTACGGAAAGTATTCAGACCACTTTTTTAATTGCAGCCATTTTCCAAAAATCAAAAAAGTTCATTTTATTCTCAGTAATGTACACTCAGCACCCCATCTTGACAGAAAAAAACAGAAATGTAGAAATTTTTGCAAATTTAAAAAAGAAAAACTGAAATATCACATGGTCATAAGTATTCAGACCCTTTGCTCAGTATTTAGTAGAAGCACCCTTTTGATCTAATACAGCCATGAGTCGTTTTGGGAAAGATGCAACAAGTTTTTCACATCTGGATTTGGGTATCCTCTGCCATTCCTCCTTGCAGATCCTCTCCAGTTCTGTCAGGTTGGATGGTAAACGTTGGTGGACAGCCATTTTCAGGTCTCTCCAGAGATGCTCAATTGGGTTTAAGTCAGGGCTCTGGCTGGGCCATTCAAGAACAGCCACGGAGTTGTTGTGAAGCCACTCCTCGTTATTTTAGCGGTGTGCTTAGGGTCATTGTCTTGTTGGAAGGTAAACCTCGGCCCAGTCTGAGGTCCAGAGCACTCTGGAAAAGGTTTTCGTCCAGGATATCCCTGTACTTGGCCGCATTCATCTTTCCCTCGATTGCAACCAGTCGTCCTGTCCCTGCAGCTGAAAAACACCCCCACAGCATGATGCTGCCACCACCATGCTTCACTGTTGAGACTGTATTGGACAGGTGATGAGCAGTGCCTGGTTTTCTCCACACATACCGCTTAGAATTAAGGCCAAAAAGTTCTATCTTGGTCTCATCAGACCAGAGGATCTTATTTATCACCATCTTGGAGTCCTTCAGGTGTTTTTTAGCAAACTCCATGCGGGCTTTCATGTGTCTTGCACTGAGGAGAGGCTTCCGTCGGGCCACTCTGCCATAAAGCCCCGACTGGTGGATTGCTGCAGTGATGGTTGACTTACTACAACTTTCTCCCATCTCCCGACTGCATCTCTGGAGCTCAGCCACAGTGACCTTTGGGTTCTTCTTTACCTCTCTCACCAAGGCTCTTCTCCCCCGATAGCTCAGTTTGGCCGGACGGCCAGCTCTAGGAAGGGTTCTGGTCGTCCCAAACGTCTTCCATTTGAGGATTATGGAGGCCACTGTGCTCTTAGGAACCTTAAGTGCAGCAGAAATTTTTTTGTAACCTTGGCCAGATCTGTGCCTTGCCACAGTTCTGTCTCTGAGCTCTTCAGGCAGTTCCTTTGACCTCATGATTCTCATTTGCTCTGACATGCACTGTGAGCTGTAAGGTCTTATATAGACAGGTGTGTGGCTTTCCTAATCAAGTCCAATCAGTATAATCAAACACAGCTGGACTCAAATGAAGGTGTAGAACCATCTCAAGGATGATCAGAAGAAATAGACAGCACCTGAGTTAAATATGAGTGTCACGGCAAAGGGTCTGAATACTTATGACCATGTGATATTTCAGTTTTTCTTTTTTAATAAATTTGCAAAAATTTATACATTTCTGTTTTTTTCTGTCAAGATGGGGTGCTGAGTGTACATTACTGAGAAATAAAATGAACTTTTTTGATTTTTGGAAAATGGCTGCAATGAAACAAAGAGTGAAAAATTTAAAGGGGTCTGAATACTTTCCGTACCCACTGTATACAACAGTCCTCAAAGTTAAATCTCAAACTATTTTATTCTCAATTTCAGTACAAACATTTGGCTTTATGTATTAATATAATATTAAGTATGTAGTGAGGAAAAGTGAGTTATTCATGACATATGAGTTGCCTATTTAGTTTTTTTCTCTGCCCTTAAATCTCAAGCATACAAAAGTCATAGAAGTCATAGTTTGTCAGAATGGTCTGTGTATTGATGTGCACAATGAAACACACCTAAATTAAAGGAGATATTGAAAGCATCTAATTGGATCCATCCCCCCTCTCTCTTTTTCTTAGATCACAAGATGAAGACACACAATCAAGCCCATGCAGACCAGAGAGTAACCCTGAGGTGGACAGTCTTTGTGTTTATGACAATGATTTTGTGGAAGAAATGCGCAGACAGACCAGAGCTCAACCAAACCAGAACACCGAAGCAGCCCGCCAAAGAGACGGCGAAATACAGCCACTGGCAAAGGTGCAGCGATTGTGACAAATGCAAAGAATTATGTGGTTCACAACAGACCATCACTTATTACATGCATAAAACACCTGTAAAATACTACACATGGATCAGAATAGAAGCCAGCAAAAACCAAATTCATCAAATCCAATCAGAAATGATCAGAAATCAGTTTATGGCTTTTTGTAACTGGTGCCGTTGATGTTTCTGCCTCAACACACTGAGCGTAACTTTCAAGTCATTCGATTTTCTTTCTCCTGCTGCTTGTGTTGCTCAAGCATTGAGAAATATTAAAACCATACTTTTAACTTCCCACGGGGAGTTCCTTGCAACATAGATGACTATCAAAATTTCAGATCAGAGAATATCTGCTGCTGGTCTCACATAGTAAGGTCCCCACTTTAGTGCATTGATAAAAAAATTATTTGGTTAAAATAATTGATGTACACACTTTGTTTTTATACATTTCCTTCAGATTTGAGTATGGCTAGTTGTATAGATATTTAGACTTGAAGTGTCATTTATACTGACAGGTTTTGTAAAAGAACTTGAATTACACACAGTAGCCAGTATGTCCATGTTTATTTCATGTTGCAGTATTAACTGATTCTAATGTAAATATCGTTAATATATATATATAGCAGCTAACCATAACACCATCCTGTTGCTGAAACCACAAATGTGAAATCTCAATTTTGTTTCTAGTAATGATGCCACACTGGACTGGAAATGTCTATTTTAAAAATAATTTAGAATCTGAAATGATGACTTATTTCCTGAGCTTGGGGTGTAGGTGTAATGTAAGGTGACTGCAGGGTCATGGCTTGATTACATTCTGACCTAATGATCATGATCAGAGTTTATTGCAACACAGCTCTGATGGGAGGAGGTCTGTTATTAAAACACTCAATACAAAAGTCAACACGAGCTTCAGTTTTGCATTTTAGTTAATATTAACCCACTGATGTATGCTCATTTCTCAGTGTAGAATGAGTGGCAGTGTGTCACATAGGGCTTGATTGTGGCTCACTGTTTCCGGTTGATCCTGCCTAATCTTTGAACTCGCAAGTTATGTATTGGTTGTTTTGATGAAAGGCATCGTAAGGCAAACAACAGCAACAAGGAGCTTTTTTTTTTCTTTAAAGCCTGGACAATTTTGACAACATTGACTATTTAGGTAAGTAAATATGTTTATATATTTACAGATCCGTTTTGCTGTTGAAATTCCATGTCTGTTGTTTGGAATCCGAGCTCAAGAGCTGCCTTCGGCTTATTTGTTTTGGAATAGTAATGTGATCTGAGTCATGAAAAGCCATTTTGCTAATTAACTTTATCAGTTCTTCTACAAAATAGAAGGAGGCTGCAAACACAACTGAGTTATTAACAGTATCTACAAGATTGCTGAGCAAAACCTTAAAATGCTGATTTGACTTTTTTAAAATCACTAATGTCTTTGACCAGATACTTTTAAGGTATATTCACATACAGTATGAACAGGTCCGCTAACCTTAATACACCTCTAACTGCACCAACCATTTAAATCACAGGGACTTTAAGAGTATGTGGTTGTTCAAGCGTGTTTAATACTCCCTCATAATCTCCGATCATCATAGGTGTCAGAAACGCACATCATGCATACTGACTTCACTGATTCGTCACCGTTGTCACTGGTATAAAACTATAAAATAATCTGTAATTTACAACCACCTGGTTATGTTATTTTGTAAATTTTGATTCCTCTTCCTTTGGTTTAGATCCACAATGGAGTCAGTGGTACAGAGTGAGCTCATTCTCGCAGTTTACATCATCTCTTTCCTGTTAGGCCTGCCAGCCAACCTGCTGGCTTTCTATGCCTTCTGTGTCAAGATCCATTCCAATCCCCTTCCAACAGATATCCTGCTACTCAATCTGACGGTCTCTGACCTGATCTTCTTGATCATCCTTCCTCTAAGATGCATGAGGCAGCGTCAGGCATGAAATGGAATTTGCCCGAGTTCCTGTGCTCCATCACCGCCTTCACCTTCTTCTCCACGATCTACACCAGCTCCTTGCTGCTGATGGCAGTGAGTGTGGTTCGCTACATTGCAGTAGCTTTCCCGATCACGTATCATACGCTGTGCAGACCAGTGTACGCGATAGTTATCAGTGTTGTTATTTGGCTAATCTCAGCCGCACACTGCAGCATTACTATCATTATCCAGCACCATCCATCCCTGTCCAGAAATGACACCACTTACTGCTATGAGAACTTCACAGAGACGCAGTTGAAGGTTCTGCTCCCAGTACGTTTGGAGTCTTTCTTTGTGCTCTGTCTTATTCCACTACTAATTTGTATTTACTGCTACTCACGCTGCATCTTAATCCTGTACAGCCGTGCCAGGATAACTCAAATGCAGAAGCAGAAGGCCATCGGCATGGCCTCGGGGACTTTAGCTGTGTTTCTCATTTGTGTGCTGCCATATAACATTTCTCATTTACTGGGTTACTTCCAGGGTAAAAGCCCACAATGGAGGTACTACACCTTGCTGCTTAGCACCTTCAACACCTGTATTGATCCCATCATCTTCTACTTTTCCTCCTCCTCTTTCCACTGCACTAGTCAAAAGTCAATTTTCAGGAAGCGTGGACACAATGTTTCAGATGCACAAAAGCAGACCACAAGCTCTAGCTAAGAGCAATATACAGCTGACTTTAATACAATATGTACATATCCAGCTTCAACATTATTATTGTACTTTATATTAAGGACATCAGAATGTGTAATGCAGAACAAGCGGCTTTGACAGTCCAGCTCATTTATAAAAAATTGTCTCTCATCCAGGTTTTGCTGTCTACTGGTTGACAAAATATCTTGTTAGAGGTGATCTATTCCTGCTCAAAGGGACTGAGCTGCTTCAATCTCAAACCATTGTAGATCATTTTATGACAAAACCACAATACATGTTTGGTGCAAATGCAAGATTCCAAATTTTATTATTTTACAGTAAATTATCTTGTTTTGAATGGGAATTGATATCCTTTGACCCTTGACACATTATTTCCTGTTTACTTTAACGCGGGCCAGTCACTCTTCTGCACTCATGCATTCTGTAGGCACACATGTAGAATATACCTGCAAAACAAAACATAGGTTAGCTGTAAAGGCCTTTTCTATAGTACACAAACATATCAAGTAAGATAATGGCACAATAACAAAATTGCTTTTGAGTGTAAATCTTATTGATGTTTTAGTTTGAAAATATGTATTGGGCATTTTCATGAGCATGTGCAAAGCTGAAGAGACTGTAATAACTCACAATACACATCAGAAACTTTAGTAAATACTGTAAATAAACTGTCATAAAAATGAAAGTGTTTGTGTGACAGCATTGTATTTGTGATTTTTAGAATTGTTTTTCCAGATTTGACAGCGCTGTTGTGAGAATTTGGAATATTAACTGTAAAAATTTCAACTGATTTTGTTCACTACCAGCAAGATAATTACATTACATTGAACTCTACTGCTCTCCTTCATTTGAACAAACCTGCAAAGAAGGTCATGAGCAGTGCCACCCAGCCTAGTATGTAGGACCAAGAGAAGCGCCAGTCACCAAAGCGCTTGCCCAGGAAGTTCACCGTCACCCCGGTGTAAATTGCCATTGCAAGCAGAACAAAGAGAGCTGGCATGGGCACAGAGAGTGAAACATATTAAAATGAATATCTATAATAGTAAAGGTCATCTCACTTGGAAGTCA
>NW_024042513.1:0-19314 GCF_014851395.1 Micropterus salmoides | reverse complement strand
GTGGCGGTATGGAGCAGAGATGAAGACGCAAACACCGGTACAGTCAAACTGGACTCATTACGGGATTCTAGGACCTGTCCAGAAGGAGAGATGGCGGGGAAACAGCCGAAGAGGAAAAGGTCTGAACAGGTAAGGGGAGGACCCGTGTTAACATCGGTGAGGTGTTTCAATGCTGGAAAAACCTTCTAGATTTGAAAGGAATGAAAACCAACAACTGCTTTGCTGGATAGGTGAGCAACGTTACCTGTGCTGTTCGCACAAACGATAGGTCAGTAACGTTACTGTCTTGTCCGTTTGTTGCCATGTTTGTGATGGTTAGTTATATGATTACGATTATGTATTTGTCCCTAAAACTTTTGACCGGGTTTAATGGCCACGGAGAACTTTTGCTATGACATTGGGATTATTTGGATCGCTTTATTATTTTGGATCGATTACTCGCTGTAATCCTACCGAAATATAAACTAGACCCCATGGCTTAAATTTAGATTTAAGATGATGATACACGGGGCCACTAAAGCTCTAAAAGTTGCTCCGTTTATCGTATAGACTGTATCGTCAGCATAAAAGATACCGGTATTTAAAAATTGACGGGCTGCAAAACGAGACCCAACCGCTTACTTGTGTTTGTTGTCGCCCTCTTCTTTCCATTAGAAGGATGCAGGTTTAAGGCACTTCCCTACGCTATTGGTTACATTTTTGAGATCCGGAAGTTCCCGCTGGCGTTGGAAACTACAATTTTGCCGTGCTGTCGGTCAAAGCAATAATGTAAAACGAAAAAAAGAACCTCGTCACGAACAGGATTCGAACCTGTGCGGGGAAACCCCATTGGATTTCGAGTCCAACGCCTTAACCTCTCGGCCACCGTGACTACGCATGTCTGTGTATATTTGTGCAATTATATAATATATTGAAGTACACAATATGATATAGTGATATTTCTATGATTTGAAGTTTTAGAAATTTGTATCAAGTTGTGTTGGCACACATAGTAGGATAGTAAGTGTGTATGATGTATTCTTGCAGGTTTATCCTATGAGTTTACCCGACGGCACTAGAAGGCATCGTGCACTGTGACCTCCCACCAATGGAAAGTTGCCACGTCATTCAAATGAAGCAACCGGTAGAATTGACGTAGAGAGGTACCCTATTTCTCTATTTTCAAAAAATCCCCTCTATCTTACCGCAGTTGTTTTGTGGTTGTTTTAGATTATATTAGTTTATGTAATCAGAGCTACTGAATTGTATCCACTTAGACTCAGGATGTAACGTACAAGACACATCTGAATTAATTAAAAGGCCCCGATTTCACATTCATATTTGTAATCAAGTCACTGGTTTGGTCATGTGTTATTTGTGATTTTGGTGCTTGGTTGTTGAGTGTTTTTTCCTTACTTTCGTGAAGTGGTTTATGAGTATAATCGTTAATAAGTAACTTGCTAGGGAACAAGCTATGAGTCTATCTAGAATGAATCTGAATATGCTAAGAAAGCACATTCTGGCGAGGGACCCACACCTCCACTATCTCCAAAAAGCCTTTTTCTGATGATTAATGAAAGTATCTATGCATCTTTCTCTCGACTACTAGAACCTTCAAGCATGTGCTAGACTGATTGCCCCATCAGATTTGAATGCAGCACAGATTACGTCATACGGAGACTGCATTGCGATTGGCTTGTCACTTAAAGCCCCGCCTCCTGGTGAGAAGCATTAATACAATTTTGGCTGTCGCAAGAAGAAGAATCTTCAATACTACCGAAGCTAAAATGATCAACTGGAAGGTAAATAAGCTCTGATGTATTCTTTTATAGATACCTTGGGCATGTTTTGTATTTGGCTCTTTTTTTGATAAACCGTATGCTGTCTCAGCTGTCACTAGCATAATGCTGACGTTGCTAAGTGTTAGCTGAGCAAGTTTGCGTGTGTCGCATAATATGTCACAACTTCACATTTAGGTCGAAGTTGTGGCTAAACACTTTCTTTATCTGTCATACCGTCTCTCTGTTCTGGTGTGCTGCTTATCTGTGTGTTGCTACACTCCGGTTGGAAGTGCGTACGTACGCTATTAATAGATTGAGAATAACATTAATATTCAAATTGGCGTTATTGGGATGGGAAACAAGCGTGACATAAAAACAACAAAACATTTGCAGAAACATAAGATTAGTAATTAAGTTGTTAAATATACAGATAAGTAACAACATTCTGAGGCAGTTGTAACAAAACAGTTACAAATAACTGAAATAAATTCCACTTGACTGGCTGGATGTAAGACGAATTAAAGAGTTTTCTGTAGGGATAATGAAAACGTCTTGACCTAAACTTTGTGTTAAATTTGGGTCAGTTGGCATAGCAATTTGAAAATTGTACAATTTCTGAATGAAATTTTGGATACACTGTTACAACTGTTAAGTCCAGAATGCACACGGTTTGCAGCTGCTTCCCCCTTTCACACACCTCCTCCTCTCTCTGTGACTAAATTAACTTCCATCTCCCATTTGGACAGCTGGGGCCTCTGAAGAGGGACCTAGAGGTTGATTCATCGGTGATATATCGCTTTGAGACACAACCCTATTACCATCAAAGCTATAATAATCTTATTTTAAAAGTGACCCCTTTATCACCACGCGTTTGTGGTGGATTTGTTCATGATGGTTTACTTCTGCAGCAGCCTAGCTGGCTACTTCTGCTGTTTTTAATAAACCAGATCTTTGTCACTCCAAATTTAATCATTAGTAAGAGAACATCCTGAAGTGTGATTATCATAGATTACATCGTTGATGATAACAGAATATCCTGCAGTGTTATTTGGTGGATCACATCATTGGAATATGTGATTATTAGGCCAAACCAATCAATTGGAGATGAGAAACATGTTCTCCAGCATCCCTGACTGTTCCAGAGCTTTCTTTTCCCTTCATTCACTGGTAAAGTTTGTCCGCAAGAAAAACAAATAATCAAAAGTAAACAGTTAGAGCAGCTGTGTTAATAACATAAACACAATCTATCTTCAGGCTTTGGACAATGTCCCCCTCCTCCTGTACATCCTGGCCCTAAAGACACTGCTGCTGTGTCTGGCGTTCGCCGGGGTGAAGATCTACCAGAGTAATAAAATAGAGAAGGCCCTGAAGAAGGAGCAGGCTGAGAAGAGGAGGCTAGCCCAGCAGACCCAGGAGCTTATCGAAAGCAAGAAGGAAGACTGAGCAGAGGAAAGAAGCGGCTGTACACAGGTACTGACCTGTACCTACTCATACACTCATGTGTTTAATAAAAGATACTTAAAACTTAGTAATCAGCCGCCATACTCATTAACAATCTCTTGAAGAGGTCTCTTTATGTGTTTCGGAATAATAACAGAGCTGTTTAAAACATCTGATTAAATTCATTAATGAATATGTTTTTTGTACATGTTCTGATATAGATTAATTCTGTAATTCATTTAGCTTGTAGCCTGTTGTCACAGGCCCCCGGTGCTCCCTGGGCAAGTCTTATTTATATATCCAGAACAGTAATTAACTTCGCACCTCAAAAACGGGAAACAGGTGCGTTGGAGGGGGACAAAAAAGTCAAACGAAGCAAAGAAAAACTCCAGCACACTGTCTAACTTGCAAGGAATATATTAACACAACTTTTCGGTACTAGACCTTCTTCAGGCAAATAGTGTTATATAGTGAGAAGCCATCTTTTATAGGAGGTGACTTATTTTGTCTACACCAATCACCTACTTCCTCATCAGATATGGCAGCCATTACAAAACATTCATTCATACTTCCATGAAATGAATGTAGATATCTGTATACTGAATATACATCAGAATAATATAATAAATGCACTCATACATCGACATACTCGCAAATCTTACCGGTGCCTTATATATCAATAGACAAATAACTTAGAGGAAATAGCAAATAAACATAACACTAGATAAATACATAGGACATATGACCCCAAAAAAACACAATAGGACCAAAAAACTCTCATACATCTCATACTTCAGTAATGTAAACTACCAATGAAATTTCAAATAAGTCACCTCCTATAAAAGGTGGCTTCTCAGTATGTAACACCATTTGCCTGAAGAAGGTCTAGTACCGAAACGTTGTGTTAATATATTCTTTGGAAATTAGACAGCGTGCGGGAGTTTTCCTTTGCTTATTTATATATCCAAAAAATATTTATTTGGACTTACAGTCTGTACATCCTGTGACACCCTTTATCCATAAATAAAGTAAAATAGTTTGAATAAGGACATTTTTTTTAAAGGGGTTTTAATTTGCTCCCTATATTTCATAATTATTTTTCAAAAAGATCATTATATGTAGTAATGGTGTCAAATTATGATTTTTTTTAAAATAACAATATTATTTTCTTTTCATTAATATTCTGTATACTTATAAATTTCAATACCTTGTAATTTTGAATGGATAGGTAATAAAATTCAGGTTAGTCTGAGTGGAGACGTGTCAACAGCACTAACCCTCCAAATATGCCTTTTCAGTAGTGTCACTTGAATGAGGCATTTACTTTACATGGGGTCAGGATTAACCAATTAACCCTTCACCACCACTGTAGCATGAATATGAACATGAAATATACGATATGTGTGGAAAGCTTAGACTAATCATTTCGGTCACTGTCGTCATTTTCAAAGAGAACACCCCGTCATAGAAGTATGTGATAAATCAGTCTTATTGACAGGTTATTGATCCATCGCACTAACGTTCCTTCTCTCTTCTCCAGGGAAACATGTTGCTGTCCTGAGCAACACACCACTTTCTCCACATGAGCCAGGGGCTAAATTACAGAAACTTCCTGTCTTAAGTTAGGAGGAGTCCAAGAGAGGATCTGCAAGTTAGCAAGTTTCTGTAACACACTCTCAGACTGTCAGCAATAGGGGGACTTTGCTGTGCTGTAGGGAATGATTTGTGTTTCCACAAACTGTTCACCATGTCAGTGTTTATATAAGATGAAATTACGTCATAAAACATGCAGACTCCTAAAGTGATCCTGAGATGAGGGACTTTATGTTGCGATGACCTCAGTGGAAGAACCACAGGAGGCTCTGCATCTACTTGTTATTCGCCAAACACCCGCTCATTTCTGGGCTCATCTTCCCCCAAACATCAGTTTGTACACTGTAATAGCAGGAAGGTCAAAGCTTTTCAAGTGTGCTTATTTATAAGAAAACAGCATGGTATTTATTCTGCTATATTCCTTATACATTGTGAACCAGCTTTGTGCCTAATTTTTGTAATTATATTAAATTGTTTGTTCCACATGCTGCAATATTTTCTTCCTTCATTTCCCAGAACTACTGGGGGGGACTTTCGTCACCTTGAGTCGAGTCGGATTATATCTGTCTTAAAGATACAGTTTGTTGAATTCATGCTCCAAACAAATAGGGGGCAGCTTATTACTAGAGTATCTGCTAACTGCTGCTAACAGGAGGAGGTTTTCAGGCCAGAGGCAAAGAGAACACAGCGGGGAATGCTGGCGGGACACAGGAATAGGCACAAGAATCGGGCCGAACACCTCCGACGAGACCGACAAGGGCCAATTTGACTACCGGGAATACAGTGCCGAGGTGATCTACAGCAGCTCCGACTATCCAGGGATAATACAAGGTGCATCTCAAGTTTCTTATTTTTCGTTTGCTCACTCTTCGAGCCTCGCTTGAACCGGAAGTTGTTCTGGCGAAGTCCCACGCTTCGCCGTGAAACAGGAAGTCATTGTAACTTTACATGCTCAAATCTGCAAAAAAAATGTATGTGCTTGATAACTGTCCCGCCCCTAACACATCTACAAGCCAATAATCATTTATAGTGGTACCGACACCTACTGGCAACAGGAAGTCAACGCTGTGTGACACTCATCACGCAATTTAAATAAAATTTTAACGTGTTCCACACTCAACGTACTGAGACATAACGTATAAGGTGCGTTCGAGATAAGTGTGGCTGACTTTCGCCGACTTGATAGTCTTAAAGTGAGCTGCATGTGACTGCAGGGGCGGAAATAAAAACTGCGCAGTCAAGTCGGACACAATCTACCTGCTTGAGCTTACTGTGAGCTGAGATCAATGACTTGCTTTTGACGTATGGCAGGGGCCGTCGCTGCTTGCAGCTTTAATTTCAAATCTAACTGATTAATTTATAGTCTCAAGACATCACTTCGGGCTGTGATTACTTTTGATGGCGATTTCTCATTATATTTGACCTTTTATTGACCAAATTGTTAACTGAAAAGAGAATTCAATAACGAGCATTGGCATTACCTGAAGCCCTGCCACGAGTTTTAATTTACACCTAGCACCAGAGCAGGATTAAATATTCACATCAGTTACATTAAGATTTTATTCTTTTCATTTCACATCCAGTCATGCATCAAGTGCGTTCTCTGAAAAGAGATTTGTGAAGAGAGCAGTGCAAGCGCCTGTCCATGAAGCAGATTATTACAGTTTAAGGTAAGTGAACCAAAACAGGAAGTACAACAGTAGCATGAGCTTTTTCACCTTAATGTCTTACGAAACTTTTTACTTTACCTTTCCCCTTTACACGCTACAAAGGCACATTTATTAGCTAACATTCTGAGAGCAACTTTAAAGATCATTGAATCTAAACCAGGTTTATCTGTATGAGGGATCTTCAGTGAAGCCCAGGTTTTTAATAAGCCTGTAGGAGGTCACGTTCTCCTCTATAAAGCCATACACTGGGTAGCCATGGGCGTGGAGTTTCTTGGCCATGTTGCAGACCAGGGGCGAGTTCAGCGCAGACAAAACGTAGCAAAACGTTTTTTTCAACGGAAACGGTGGTCCCCTGAACACCCTGTTGTGTACGCAAGCGCACTGCATTTTCCTGTCACTTTTTCCTCCCTGTCCTGTCAAGTTTATTACTGCAGGTTTTTTCTCTTTTGTCCCAGGATATTTGCTGTGACATTACTTCACCAATGGAAACGTTTAAATGACTGACAGCAGCCTTTCTAATCATCAAAGTAAATAATGGTATAATAATATAATAATAGTAATAGTGCCCATGTAGTCTGCACGTTATTCCAACAGTAGAGTCCTGTGATGGCAGCTGTAAATGGGACTACATAAATGTTACTGTGTCATTTTGTAAAGGGACTGATTATGAAACACTCATCTCATCAAGCTGAGGGCTGTAATGATCTACTGTTTACAGACAAAAGGCGCACCGCAAAAAAGTGGTAGGTCTAGTCTACTGTGTAGCCTAGTGAATGATTAGGCTGCTGTAATCCGACTGTTTTCAACAGATGCTATAATGTTTATTGGAACCTCGAGATATTTCTACATGTTATAATGTTGACAGACATGTTTCTGGATTGTGAAGAAATTATATGTAGCCTTTAGTGCCACAAGCTGGTCTGCTGCTCTGAGAGAGATCACAACAACAGTGGACAGATGATGCAGCTGTGCAACAGGTCAGATTTAATTGACGTCGCTTTAAAATGACGGCTCCGAGGAAAGGACATCTCATTTCGTCAAATGCCCGTTTCCTCGACTCCTCTCTCCTCGCGTCTCCTCCTCAGCTGCATTGAGCTTGAGGAGTTGAGGAGGAGCTTTTGGCACTAAAGGCTACAGATCATTTCTTCACAATCCAGAAAAATGTCTGGTTTTTGAATTACGGTGTTTCCATGCGATCATGCGCAGTAGACGCTGGTGCCAACAGGAAGTGGCCACTAGTATAGTAGTATTTTATTGGTCCAAAACTGGCTTCACTGCTCTCCATTCAAATCTGCGGGGTGGCTTCGTCCAGTAATATACTGTCTATGGGATCGAGGAGTCGAGGAGAAATGAGAAAGGCTCCACCCCCCGTTGCTGCCTACCCAAAGTTCGTCTGTAAAGCAACAGTAAATGACCTCTACATCTGTCTCATTTTCAGATAATAATTAACACTGATAATAGTAACTAGGGGGGGTCTGGGGGTCCTCCCCCTTTTTTTGCACCAATTTATGGAGGAAATGTTTCTCCCGTAGATCAACTTTTCTCATTTAATTTAATCCCAGCTGAGTCTACATACATGCAGGCATGCCTGAAGTAGCCTAAAGTCTTTGTGCATGTGGCACCTTTTCACTTTAATGATAAATTAGCTTAATCAATTTGAATTTAGTTTAAAAGGAAATACTGATGAAATGTTCAATCCCACAACACAAGAAACAGCTCGAGCAGAGGGGTGGGGGGTAGTAAGAGATGTGATTGGGCCAGCCCAATGTCAGTATAGGCCTATGCAGCATTTTTTAAAATCAGTTAGGCCTATATAAATAGCCTAAATAATTTACATAACACCGTTATGCCGAGTTTTGCCTGCCAGCCAAGAATTGCATGCACCTCCAAATACTGCCTTTTAAACGCTGTAATATTGTTTGTGGGCTTCATCAATGGTGGTATAAGTATATATTTTATGAACGTTTAGAGTCTTTAATATTTTAATACACTTAGTAGAATTACCATTCCTTGACATTCAGTAAATATGTGGTGATAACCGCATTTGAGCAATGAGCACAGCAAAGTGTCTGAAAAGGACCTAAAGAGGTGGATGCATAATTCGTCAGAACAAATTTTATAGGCTACCTGCCGAGATTTGCATCCACTTCTTTTCTCAGCATAAATGACCGTTGTCACTCGCGAGGTGCATGCAATTCTCGGCAGAGTTCGGCACAACACCGGCCCTAAAAGTTCGTTGGCCGGTAGCCTATGCCAGTTTACCAGTCCACCCCTGAGGCTACCCTTTTAGACATGTTTCTTGCAGACAGACTCTCCGACTCTCTCTGACTTTAATTGTCTCCATAATAAAAGTTGATGGGAGAAATTTAAAAAACAAAAGATCTTTCCAATAAATAGCCTAAATAAAGTTGTGTGGGGGGCTTTTGTTGTTCAGACGTACAATGAACACAGATTTTAACAAGACAGTGAATCATAAAACAACTCAAATATAAGACTTTGCAGTGATACACTTTTTAGTTTAGTTTAATATTATCTGTCCTGATGTATCAGATCAGTCCGATCAGCTGCAGCGGCCTGCAAGATGGCGGAGCGGAACAACTTCCGGTTCAAGCGAGGAGCTAGGAAACGACATATAAGAGACTTGAGAAGCACCCAGAGCTTCCATTTTACTCGGGTGGAGCTAGAAATATGAATGCGTGCCAACACGGACCATGATAGGCTCTAAAATGCAGGAGTGGAAGGATCAATGCGTTATCATTATTAGGCTACTATACAGCGTTGCTCATTCATCATTTACCAGAGGGGAGGAGTCAGAGAGAAACTGACGGTATTCCAATTCATCCTGTAAACCTATCTTCCACGGGAGGAGGTTAGGTTCACAGGATAAGTTGCCGGAGTTACTGATGTAGGGATTATCTGATCTCGCTCTCTGAAACAGAAAACCCAGAGTTTCCCAATATACTCAGAATTTTCACTAATCCTGCTTTCTGAAACGGGCCCAGGTCTGTTGCATCTCACTGAGGGAATGGTGGAGGCGATTACCAGACTAGGGATGCACCCAAAGACACAGCAGGAGAGGAACAAGAGGGAACATCAGTCAATGCCCACCTGCAGAGGCTGAGCAGCCAGGTGCCAAGAAAACCACCTCGGTGTTGTTGAACTGAGGGCGACATTGACAGACTCGACATTGACACTATCGCATCTTGAGGTAAGCAGCGGTACGAGACAGCACTTCAGTAGATATCTCTGAAACATAATACATAGATGTCTTTGACATAACGTGACTGTGATTTAGCATGTTGTGTTGATCATTTGAGTTCAATTGTGAATGTTTTAACTGGTTTTTTTTTTATATATAGCTCCTTTAAATTCAGCCATATGTGAGTACTCTCCAAATATCCCTTGATCAGTTCCTTGTTATCTTTCATTTCACTGAAACGGCCTTTAAGTCGTCGCTGTTATGTTAATTTATGTTAAAAAAATAGAGCATTCTTCCATTTAAATAACTGAACAGTGGTGCAACACCACACTTTTCCCTCTTTTGTTTCCACTTTTACTGCCACTCCAACAGTGAATTCACTACCCAACCCATCATCGTCTGCCACACAGGTTTCTACAGAAGTTTGAATTCTTGGCAAGACTCTACCAGTCTATTTTATGTATTTATATTTTCAGTGGTGAAAAAAATCATTTTCGTGCTCTATGCTCTTCTCTTCTGCTTTGACAAGCCGTCTGCACTGAAGAAGAAGCAGCAGTGCCTTCTGCTGTTTGTAAAGAAGAGAAAAATTACAGTAATTTATTTATTTACATTCCTCAGCTGTAATAGTCTTTATCATTCATGTTCATGTGGGGAAATTGTATCACTGTAATCCTGCCCAGAATTTATCAAACATACGCCTCTCTCATCTCTGTGTGTAAATGTTAACCGGTGTTCATGACTTCATGTGAACTCTCCTCTCGCTTACGGCCATACCACCCTGAACACGCCCGATCTCGTCCGATCTTGCAAGCTAAGCAGGGTCGGGTACAATATGATGTCTGTCACGTAATGTAACAAACATAATGCTTCAATTAAAACAATAAAAAACAAGTAATGTAACAAATGTGTTTGCTCATATCTGTTTGAAGTATGAATGGATGCACTTTACAAATAAATTTGAGACTTTTAGTTACAATATTTGCAAGATCACTGAAAAAATCTAAGAAACTATATTAGGCTACTTGAACAAAGTGTAATTTGCTCATATCTGAGATATTATTCACTCTATAGGCCCTATTCGCCCTGTAGGGAGCATGTAAAATGTACACATAAAAGAGCCTTAATGGAATTTTAGAAAAAGGCTTTACCTTTACCTTACTGGTAAGTTATTCAGCCTCTGTTATACTCAATACAGTTTCATGTGACAGTCTTTAGCTGTATCTAGTGGACAAATGGGGAAACCGCAGTGAGAGGAATCATATATTTGGAAACATTCTTTTTTTTTTTTTTTTTTATCTGTTCAACAATATATATCTACATATCAGAAATAAATAAACAACAACAATAATAACAATAACACAGGTAACAAGTTAAACAATAGAATTAACATTAATTATTAAGTAATTTAGCAGAAAATATAGCAAATTAGTTACTAATAAATTATTATTTACAGGGTTTTTATAAATATTTACAAGATTTATACATGTACACATTGAGCAATACACAATATACGTACAATATATACAAGGGAATGAGGTAATGCAGTGCAATAGTATGCAATGTTAAGCAGATATTTACATTCACTAACTCACTTTTTTTCCACTGTCTGATTTGATGCCAGATAAGAGGCAGATACTGTAGCCAATATGACTTATTATATTTTAGTCTTATTATAAGAATATAAATAACATGGCAAATTAAATTACATTGTAACCCACAAAGTGCAAATAATGTTGAGGACATGTAAATCTCTGTGCACAGGTAATTCTGACTAACCCACACCATGTCTAATCCAGGACCAAATTAGGTAAATACAACTGGGATTAAACCAGGTCTAAATCAATTCCAAACTAGGGCAAAATCTAAACTAGGTCTAATCCAGGTCTGAACCAGGTCCAAACCATAGCCCAGAAATCTTACGCTGCCCACCACACTGGGGTACTTGGCAGGCCCCACAAGGCTTTGTGGATTTATGAGGCTTGATTGGTCTGGATCTCAGCGCAGGAGGCGGTGCGAAAGGTATGAAGCCTTTACTGCTGGATGCCCCACAGAGCATCATGGATGGTCCCTGTGGCTGTGCAGGAACCACTACCAGGACAGGTGTTGCTGACGCTCTGGGTGGGATGTACGTGGCCACAGGGGGTTTATCTTGAATGGGCCGGTTCACAAGCTCCGGCTCTTCCACATCTACCCTGCAAAAATAAATCATACACGTGATGATGACTATAATTCATGAGAATCAATGTGTATGACTATCAATTCACATGGTTTGTTGTGTTTAAGTTCAAACCATCCAGCTGATAAATTCAGATATGTTCACATATTGTAATAAAGTCACATACTTGTGAAATGAAGAACTGGACAACTTACCTCCGCTTCTGACCATACCTTTTCCCAGCTGCATGACGTAGGCTCTGGTACTGAACCTGAGTTTGATCTGGAGCTGGTAGGGATTCTGGCAGAGTAGGAGCTGCTGGCATTGGTTCTTCTGACAGCACTCTTTGGTGGGGTTTCACCTTTGGCCCTGTAGTTAGCCTTCTTCTCTTCCCGTGCCATGAATGTAGAGATGGCCTTGAATCGCCAATCTTCAGCCTTAGGTCAGCTGGCACTAGGTGACTGTTGTCTGCCAGTTCTAAAAGGAGCAGGGCCAAGGCTTCTCCAGCCCAGGAAGATGCAGATGGCTCTGGGTCATCAGCACATCCTGCAGAGCAGGACTGTCCTTCTCCTCCACCTGTTCTGATTGAGTGAGGATGACATGTTTGTCACTGACAGTGTCCATAGGATCCTGCTCTGACTCTGCACCCACGACCACACCCTCATCTGCCAGCTCGTCCTCACTTTGTTCAGCCGTCTCCTCTTCTTCACGGGACTGCTCTTCCTCAACTGCAAATATGTAATGTACTAATCACCAGTGTGTCTAGGCAGTTACAACAACTAACAGTAGACTAATTAACACAACATGGCAATGCTGCAGTTTGTTTCATAATGTGTAAAATAAAAATGAACTGTATCATACATACTTGTCATGGATAGAATATGCATGATATTTATAGGTATTTGACCACTTAGTATGTATGTATATTGTTATAATGCAAGATTTTGTACCTTACTGGGCATAGTAATCCCTTGGAGTTAAGCTGGTTGACTGGCACGTGGCATACTCTACTCCAAGGAGCTCCTCCTCATCTGGGTCCTTGTATACAGCAGGGTAGGGCATTGGAGCGGCAATGATTAACGATTAATACTTTTAAAATCCAACGAAGGTTAAAGTCAAGGGCAACTGGACTTGGTTGAAGATACTGGAAGACCTTTCGTCCCTCATCCAAAGGACTTCTTCAGTTCTGACTGACTGGCAGGGAAACTCAGCTATTTAACCTCAGTGGGGTCGTTTGCCAGGATCGTTGATACCGCTGGTTCGTTAGTGTTCCTGGCTGTTGTAACGACAGTCATTACAGTCGTTAGTACTACCGAGGCCGAGACTGAACGACCATCGTTGGTATCTTCACCTACCTCAGTTGGGAAGTGTTTTAGGGTATCATATATTTTTTGTGCTTTAGGACTTTTCAGCGTTTTTGAGGATTTTATATATAATTTAAATTAATTAAAAAAAGCAACAAATTTGGGAGTAGACTTTACAATTCTACATTTGTGAATGAAAAAATTAACTATTACTACTGAGCTCATCACCCTTGCTTTGCAATATCAATCCAAATGTTTATGTTTAAACTCATTTATGTATATCACACCAAAATGTCTGTATCACATTACATGAGAAAAACACATGGTCTGTAGTTTCGATATCACTTTCACAAAATGTACATGTGTTATCATCGTTATCATCTATACCAAAGCGAAGTCTAAGTAATTCTTGTTGTTCTTAATTTAGTAATTGAATCTTTATCAAATTTTGTAGGATGTTGTTTTTATTTTGTCTTTCAGGGTAAAGGTATTCAGTAAAACAATTTCTAATAAAGTGGTTAGTGCATTTTCTATCCAGAACAAAGATTCCTTGAATTGATAGTGGGCCCAATTGTGGTTGTATTGGATGATATGCCAAAGTGTTAGAAAGTCAAATTCTTGGGGTAGTGTTCTATGTAATTTAGTAAAGTCTGATTTTAAGGGTTTGAAATTATGCTTGATGCAAAATTGTTCATAATTTAAAAATTGTCCATTGGTATCCATTAAGTCAGCTATGGACCATATATTTCTCCCATACCAATCTTCAAAGAACAGAGATCTGTTGCGGTGCAAAACACATGGTGTGGGGTGAGAAGTTATGTACATATAACATTTTCCAATACAAGAGTATTTGTCTATGAAACTCTGACAATGATATAGGTAATTTGTCAACATTAAAGTTCGCTCTAAGAAGAAATTCTAAACCTCCAATTTTCTTGAATAAGGCATTTGGAATACAATGCCAAAAGAAGTTGCTGTGTTTGATCCAAGATTTTACCCAATTTATTTTTAAGGTTCCATTAAGGCAGTCAAAATCAATAACTTTGAGTCCTCCATCCTTTGTGTCTTTAACCATACTGCTCTTCTTCATATAATGTGGTCTATTTCTCCAAATGAAATTTAAATTGATTTGGTTGATAGATTTAATCAATTTGTTTGGAATGGCATTGGAATAGGCTGGGTAAATACATCTCGATAAACATTCCATCTTAGTTAGGTAAATTCGACCTAGTATTGATAAGTCCCTCTGTAGCCATATATTTAGTCTTGACTTGCATTCTTTAATTTTATTTTCTACATTCAGAAGTTTTAATTTCTGATTTAATAGGGATATTACAGATGTCTTTCAGTAGAGTGTCGTGTACAGCCAGCAATTCACACTTTTTTAAGTTTAATGTTAGGCCTAATGCTTTGGAGAATGTTTCGATTTTGGCAATAGTTGTTTAAATTTGGTATCTTTTAAGAATATTGTTGTGTCATCTGCTAGTTGGCTGAGTATAATGTCTGTTCCAAGTACATTAAGTTTTTTAATATCATTACAGTTTTTAATATAGATTGCTAGCAATCTGTGGCTAAGATGAACAGGTATGGTGAGATTTGGCAACGTTGAGGAATACCCACATTAACCTTGAATCTCAGTCCACTGATGATGGTAGTGTTATTTACGCAACCCAACCCACAACCCTCAACCCACCAGCCATTGCTTTGACTCACCGCGTCAAGTGCATCATGGGAATGATAAGCGTAAACAACACTACTATCATCAGTGGGCTGAGATCGGTGACAGCAAACAAGAGGTAAGTCCAGTATATTCTCTGTGATTTTATACGTTTTTAGTCTTTACCGAATGATCGTTGACAGTGTTTAAGCGGGGTTAGCTGTAACGGCTCGCATTAGATACCGCGATTAGCACGGAACAGCGGATTTTAGTGTATTAAATAGACTAGGACTGTTTAACATCACGTCTTCGCGTAGCGTTTGGCCAAAAACGGCTTTACGAATAGATACGCTTTCTAACAGTTTTTCTGCATGGATTTACATGCAGCAATTACAAAGTTATTAACTGTTAAAGTTTTAAAAGCATTAATAGAGAAAATATAATCGCCCATCTAACTAACTAAAATGAATCGTAAAATGCAGTAATTCTTGATAGTCTTTGTAATGTTTTACTAAAAAGTAAATACTTTGGAAATACCCAAACACAATCAGGGCTGGACATTAGAACTAACCTACTATCCAAATACAGGTAGATTTTACTTATGGCTAGTAACACTACTGTCACTTGCCAGTTTGTCCTGTTGGAATTGACTGACTACATACTGTACATTTAAATAGTTTAGGCCTGTTTTGTCGGCTATCTCCACTAATTTAAACTATTTTGTCTCATAGTAACTGATAAGCCATTAACAGTCAATAACATGTTAAAACACTGAAAACACAAGGCAAGCAAAAATATAGTCTAAAATTATAAAACCATTACCTTTTGAACTTTCAGCTAATCATATGAAATATCACATTAAAAGGTAAATCAGATAACATCCATGAAGATTCCTCAGTACTTGTGTAGTATTTTTTTTTAATTATTATTATTTTACAAAATACCTTTTTACTTCTACTTTAAGTAATATTAATAGCAGTACTGTTACTTGTGTACATGTTTTGCATCTCCTGGTCTTCCAGTGTTTAGTCCACTGTACAGTTTGAAAAGAAGAAACTAATTTGAATCTGTTTCTGTTTTATTACATCAGATAAAAAGCATAGATTTGGAGGGACAGAAGTGCAGTGTATGTGGCAGGATAATAAATAAGTAACTTATGTTTTACAGGACCCCCTGGCATACAGCTGTATGTTTCAGTGAAGGTGGTGGTGCTGAATGGTGTCTGCCTAAACAAGTACAGGTGTCGGCGAGGCAGTAACTCCTTGGAGGGCTTGCACTCACACCTGTACAATGCCATTCCCCACAGAGATGTGGAGTTATGCCATTCCAAGTAAGTATAAACCGCTTTAATATTAAAAAAAATATTGATTACACATCATTGTTCATAGGCATACTTTACCTGTATCCTCCCTGCTTTTGTGCTACCCTCTCCTCTTGTGCTTGTGTGAGCTCTATGCTGTTCACATAGCATCAACTGGGTGTATGAGATGCACACACACAAAATAGCCTATTGCGGACAAAAGACAAATTGTATGTCATGCTGCTGGGCGATGCCCACTTTGTAATCAAAATTAGTTTCTGATGTACAATAATGCATGAATGGTCATGTATTTCAGGTGTATCTGATTGCATTTGCTGTGCAGTGGAACAGCCGCATGGAATCACTCCGGGTTGCTGGTGGTCATGGCAGTCAGACGTGGTGTATGGACCCGCGGCAGATTCAGCAGGCTGAGGTGCTCTTCGGTAAAGAGCATGTCCTCAAGCCCAACTTTGCCGCTCCAATGCCCTACCCTGCTGT
Source organism: Micropterus salmoides (assembly GCF_014851395.1). NCBI lineage: Eukaryota > Metazoa > Chordata > Actinopteri > Centrarchiformes > Centrarchidae > Micropterus > Micropterus salmoides. Next base: position 2,738 of record NW_024042513.1, on the reverse strand, counting down.
ATACAAGGACCCAGATGAGGAGGAGCTCCTTGGAGTAGAGTATGCCACGTGCCAGTCAACCAGCTTAACTCCAAGGGATTACTATGCCCAGTAAGGTACAAAATCTTGCATTATAACAATATACATACATACTAAGTGGTCAAATACCTATAAATATCATGCATATCAAAGTTATTGATTTTGACTGCCTTAATGGAACCTTAAAAATAAATTGGGTAAAATCTTGGATCAAACACAGCAACTTCTTTTGGCATTGTATTCCAAATGCCTTATTCAAGAAAATTGGAGGTTTAGAATTTCTTCTTAGAGCGAACTTTAATGTTGACAAATTACCTATATCATTGTCAGAGTTTCATAGACAAATACTCTTGTATTGGAAAATTTTATATGTACATAACTTCTCACCCCACACCATGTGTTTTGCACCGCAACAGATCTCTGTTCTTTGAAGATTGGTATGGGAGAAATATATGGTCCATAGCTGACTTAATGGATACCAACGGACAATTTTTAAATTATGAACAATTTTGCATCAAGCATAATTTCAAACCCTTAAAATCAGACTTTACTAAATTACATAGAACACTACCCCAAGAATTTGACTTTCTAACACTTTGGCATATCATCCAATACAACCACAATTGGGCCCACTATCAATTCAAGGAATCTTTGTTCTGGATAGAAAATGCACTAACCACTTTATTAGAAATTGTTTTACTGAATACCTTTACCCTGAAAGACAAAATAAAAACAACATCCTACAAAATTTGATAAAGATTCAATTACTAAATTAAGAACAACATCTAACACTCCTTATACCCCCCAAAATGAAAGAAACGTAATGAACACCATTTACCCCTCTAAAGAATTACTTAGACTTCGCTTTGGTATAGATGATAACGATGATAACACATGTACATTTTGTGAAAGTGATATCGAAACTACAGACCATGTGTTTTTCTCATGTAATGTGATACAGACATTTTGGTGTGATATACATAAATGAGTTTAAACATAAACATTTGGATTGATATTGCAAAGCAAGGGTGATGAGCTCAGTAGTAATAGCTAATTTTTTCATTCACAAATGTAGAATTGTGAAGTCTACTCCCAAATTTGTTGTTTTTTTAAATTAATTTAAATTATATATAAAATCCTCAAAAACGCTGAAAAGTCCTAAAGCAAAAAAAAAAATATATGATACCCTAAAACACTTCCCAACTGAGGTAGGTGAAGATACCAACGATGGTCGTTCAGTCTCGGCCTCGGTAGTACTAACGACTGTAATGACTGTCGTTACAACAGCCAGGAACACTAACGAACCAGCGGTATCAACGATCCTGGCAAACGACCCCACTGAGGTTAAATAGCTGAGTTTCCCTGCCAGTCAGTCAGAACTGAAGAAGTCCTTTGGATGAGGGACGAAAGGTCTTCCAGTATCTTCAACCAAGTCCAGTTGCCCTTGACTTTAACCTTTGTTGGATTTTAAAAGCATTAATCGTTAATCATTGCCGCTCCAATGCCCTACCCTGCTGTATACAAGGACCCAGATGAGGAGGAGCTCCTTGGAGTAGAGTATGCCACGTGCCAGTCAACCAGCTTAACTCCAAGGGATTACTATGCCCAGTAAGGTACAAAATCTTGCATTATAACAATATACATACATACTAAGTGGTCAAATACCTATAATATCATGCATATTCTATCCATGACAAGTATGTATGATACAGTTCATTTTTATTTTACACATTATGAAACAAATGAACTGCAGCATTGCCATGTTGTGTTAATTAGTCTACTGTTAGTTGTTGTAACTGCCTAGACACACTGGTGATTAGTACATTACATATTTGCAGTTGAGGAAGAGCAGTCCCGTGAAGAAGAGGAGACGGCTGAACAAAGTGAGGACGAGCTGGCAGATGAGGGTGTGGTCGTGGGTGCAGAGTCAGAGCAGGATCCTATGGACACTGTCAGTGACAAACATGTCATCCTCACTCAATCAGAACAGGTGGAGGAGAAGGACAGTCCTGCTCTGCAGGATGTGCTGATGACCCAGAGCCATCTGCATCTTCCTGGGCTGGAGAAGCCTTGGCCCTGCTCCTTTTAGAACTGGCAGACAACAGTCACCTAGTGCCAGCTGACCTAAGGCTGAAGATTGGCGATTCAAGGCCATCTCTACATTCATGGCACGGGAAGAGAAGAAGGCTAACTACAGGGCCAAAGGTGAAACCCCACCAAAGAGTGCTGTCAGAAGAACCAATGCCAGCAGCTCCTACTCTGCCAGAATCCCTACCAGCTCCAGATCGACCTCAGGTTCAGTACCAGAGCTACGTCATGCAGCTGGGAAAAGGTATGGTCAGAAGCGGAGGTAAGTTGTCCAGTTCTTCATTTCACAAGTATGTGACTTTATTACAATATGTGAACATATCTGAATTTATCAGCTGGATGGTTTGAACTTAAACACAACAACACCATGTGAATTGATAGTCATACACATTGATTCTCATGAATTATAGTCATCATCACGTGTATGATTTATATTTGCAGTGTAGATGTGGAAGAGCCGGAGCTGTGAACCGGCCCATTCAAGATAAACCCCTGTGGCCACGTACATCCCACCCAGAGCGTCAGCCAACACCTGTCCTGGTAGTGGTTCCTGCACAGCCACAGGGACCATCCATGATGCTCTGTGGGGCATCCAGCAGTAAAGGCTCATACCTTTCGCACCGCCTCCTGCG
>NW_024042512.1:0-23819 GCF_014851395.1 Micropterus salmoides | reverse complement strand
CTGCTCCGTTAAAACTGAATTTACCATACAGAATGAATACGAGTGCACTCCAGATTTAGCTGCAGCCAGCTGACGTGTGCTTCTCCCTATACCGCAGGTCTGTGTCCATGCATGCAGCAAACTGAAAGCACTGTCTGTCGGTGCTTCTACGTGAAAAGAGAAGGAAGACATTGCTGGTAGTATTGTCTTCAGAGTTGTTAAACACCTCAGCGCACTGAAGGAAGCCATCTGACTGTGTGAGGGCAAGATCGTTGATGTCTGCAGGCAGAGTAGGAGCTCTCCTGTCTGGCTGGTCCACCAATAGCAGAGAATATGACCCTTGAGACACAGCCCCTCCTCATTGATATGAGGCAGAAATGCATACAAAATTTAAGACAGGCAGAAATAAATACCATGGGTAAAAATAAATAAGGTAATAAATACAAAGGAAGAATAAAACAGACAAAAATATTAAAACACACACATAAATAAATACATTAAAAAAATTAGTAATAAATAAGTTGAATAAACAAATAAGGTAATTATAACAAAGGTGAATAAGTAAAGGCACATTAAAATATATAATTATGTCTCCTTGTATATTTAATTACTACCTACATTTATTTATTTACTTTATTTTTTTGTGTATTTAATTGGATGCTTATTTATTTATTGAGCATTTATTTATTTCTGTATTTATTCTGACTGTGTCAGGTCGGTCCTCCATAGGGGGTGGGACAGTTTATCAAGCACGTAAAGTTTTGTTCAGATGTGAGCAAGTACATGAAGTTACAACAACTTCCTTTGTCATGGCGAAGAGTTGATCTTGGACGCCACGCCACGGACACACCCATTGACGAAAACTCGCAAATAGCACAATTTTTCATCTCAATGCCTTTAGAAGGCACAGCAGAAATTTGAAGTTGGTTGGACTAAATCCCTAGGAGAAGTTCGTTAAGTACAAAGTGTGTAAATCATCCAAATTTGACGTAAAATTCAAAATGGCCGACTTCCTGTTGGTTTAGGGCATCGCTCCAAGAGGCTTTTTTTGCGTCTGGACAAGATACAGTGCCACCAGAAAATTTGTCCACGTAGGTGAAACGTGCGGCGGGGGCTGCTTCGTTAAAAGTCACTTCCTGTTGCCAGTAGGTGTCCAACACTCAAAATGGCCGACTTCCTGTTGACTTTAAGGTATGCGTTCTTGAGCTTTTTTGTGCGTCTGAAAAGATACAGTACCGCAGAAAATTCGTGCACGTAGGTGAAACGTGCGGCGGGGGGCTGCTTCGTTAAAAGTCACTTTTGTTGCCAGCAGGTGGCGCTATGACTGGGTGAATGTCAGCATGTAATGTTTCAGGGCGGGACTCTCATCATACATGTACGTTTGGTCCAGATGTGAGCATGTACACTGAAGTTACAACAACTTCCTGTGTCATGGCGAAGAGTTGATTTTTGACGCCACGCCACGGACACGCCCATTGACGAAAATTCGCAGATAGCACAACTTTTCATCTTCAATGCCTTTAGAAGGCACAGCAGAAATTGAAGTCGGTCGGACTAAATCCCTAGGAGGAGTTCGTTAAAGTACGAAGTGTGTAAATCATCCAAAATTTGACGTAAAATTCAAAATGGCCGACTTCCTTTTGGGTTTGGCTATGGCTCCAAGAGGCTTTTTTGTGCGTATGGCCAAGATACACGTACCACAGAAAATTCGTGCACGTAGGTGAAACGTGCGGCGGGGGCTGCTTCGTTAAAGTCACTTTCTGTTGCCAGCAGGTGGCACTATGACTGTGGGTGAATGTCGGCATGTACATGTGTTCAGGGCGGGACTCTCATCCTACATGTACAGTTTGGTCCAGATGTGAGCATGTACACTGAAGTTACAACAACTTCCTGTTTCATGGCGAATCATCGACGCCACGGACACGCCCATTGACGAAACTTGCAAATAGCACAACTTTTCATCGTCAATGACTTTACAAGGCACAGCAGAAATTGACGTCGATCCGACTAAATCCCTAGGAGGAGTTCGTTAAAGTACGAAGTGTGTAAATCATCCAAAAATGGCCATAAAATTCAAAATGGCCGACTTCCTGTTGACTTTAGGCTATGGTTTCTAGAGGCTTTTTTGTGCGTCTTGATACGATACATGTCACCAGAAAATTTCGTACATGTAGGTTGAACGTGAACGAGGGGCTAATCTTTTCCAATTTTCTAGGTGGCGCTAGCGAGTCATTTGCCATGCCCATGTGCGAAACTTGTAGAATACAAAATTTTTCACCGGTTCTGACATGTTTGCAAATTTTGGTGAGTTTTCGAGTATGTTTAGGCCATGTCATTTGGGCCTACTTTGCAGAAAAAAAAAATAAATATTAAAGCTGCAAGCAGCGTTGGGCGGGCCCTCGCACTTGTAGCGCGTCCGCGCGTGAACCGGCCGAGTTGCATATTCTGGAGCTCTGCCGGTGCAGCTGTGAATTTCCCACGCGGTTCCGACGCCGCATGAAGGTGCTATAGCATTCCTGTGTCCCCTATGTGGAGCTACATAGCACTTGAGAGAGAGTTCCATGACATTCCATCAAACTCATTTTTGACAGCTATTTCCGGTCCCGCCCCAACCGGAAATATGTCTGTATGTAACTGATAAGAGGGGGGCATCCGGTCCCACCCCAACCGGAAATATGTCTGTATGTAACTGATAGGGGGTGCATCCTGTCCCACCCCAGCCGGAAATATGTCTGTATGTAACTGATAAGAGGGGGTGCATCCTGTCCCCCACCGGAAATATGTCTGTATGTAACTGATAAGAGGGTTGCGTACATCCTTCCATTGTGTGTTTTTCATTGATTTAAAGACTTTATTAAGTAATACAACTTGAATGAATTAACTAGGAGGTGTTTGTGACAATAAATTTATCATTAAAAAGTATAGCAGTGAGTTATAAGTAAAAGGAGGAATCTCCGGGGCCAGCAAAGGATCAGTAGGAGGTTTCTTTGGAATCAAGTCAGTCTTTATTATTAAACAAGTGAAGAATAAATTGAAATAATGACAGTAAAGCAGTAAAATGGTATAACGGTGAGAAAATTAAAGCATAAATTACCTTCAACAGCATGCAGCAAAATAAGAGTGAGTTCCAAAATTAAACTTTGTAAAATCTTTGCTAAAGCTTTGTGTGACAAACTTACCATCATTAAGAACTAAAGAATAAGATGAAATAATTACAGTAAAATAGTATAACAGTGAGTTAAAATTAAACAGCATTTTTTAATTACCTTCAAAATCTTTGCTAAAGCTTTGTGTGACAAACTTACCATCAGTAAACAAGTGAAGAATAAATTGAAATAATGACAGTAAAGCAGTAAAATGGTATAACGGTGAGTAAAAATTAAACAGCATTACAAATTACCTTCAACAGCATGCAGCAAAATAAGAGAGTGTTCCAAATTACTTTGCTATTGCTTTGTCTTACAAACTTGCCATCATTATCACTCCAAAGCTGTAGCCTAGAGTTTCCATGAGCCAATGACAAGAGACTAGGAGGGGTTACCATAGGCCAATGATGGGAGTCTGTGAAAATAAAAGGAGTCCATTTAGTCATTCAGAAACATATAACGAAACTATTCCAAAACAACCTAAACATGAGCAAGAGAGCAGTCAATTCGAAGATGATCAGCCAGACACCTGTAACGAGTTATCAAAACTCAACCCCAGGAGGAGCCCCAAAGAAACGAGTGTTGTACTTGAGTCGGATCCAGACGCCGCCACCCGATACACTTCATGAGGAATGGAATTTAGATTCAGGACGTGTCTGGGGGTATGCATTCAATTATGATGTAAACGAACTTTGTTTTTACCAGTTGGAGAAAGGTGAAACATTTGGACCCCTCACAGCAAAAGCAACGCTCACATCAACGGACTGGGCTGTGCTGACTCTGTTGGTTTTAAACAATCTGAAAGCCGCGACGTCCGAGGAACCTGCTACAAAAGACAAGGAGACTCAAACAACTGTGAGAATCAAGCAGGAAGTTCCACCCGTGTTTGTTCCTAAAAAAATTGTTTCCTGTAGTGTTTGGGAGACAAAAAGCTCAGCTTCTGGTAGATGGTTCTACCGTGCAAGCCATCAGAAGAGTGAAGGAGATGAAGCCTTGGATGAATTTGTCTTGCAGTATTTCAATACTGAATGTGGCGTGTTTCAGACTTCATTAAGGATACCTGTCGAGGTTTGGATGGAAATGATGTTTGAAAAAGCAGAAAAGCTAAAAGATCTCTTCAAAAAAAGTCAGACCTCCTGGGAGATTCTGCAAATGAAAAAGACTCTAACGTTCACAGAAGACTCCTCCTCCAACAACGCCCCCTAAGCCTGCCCCTAAGAAAACACAATTTAAAGGAGGACTAAATCTGAAATACCATGTCTTCGAGCCAGCAGACTCATAGAAAAGCAACTCTCTACCTCTTCTACCACATCCAGGTCAGAGGAGACAGCTACCCCTTCTACAACACATCTGGTGATGACCCATTTAGCATGAGCAATATGCCTACTTGGTGGTTACTAGATCCTGCATCAGCAGCAGCAACACAGCAGGCGCAGGGCGCCACTTCCAGTCCCTCTGCTTCACCACCACCACTAGCAGGGCTGCCAGGGACCCCTTTCATGCTAGACACGGACTCTGGTTGCATCTCCCCTCTTTCACCACCTCCATCACCCTTCTGGCCTCTTCTCCTTCTTCACATCGTCGGTTCCGAGCGCCTCACCACCAGACTCTCCCAAAAGAACAGATGAGCCTGACGGGGTGCTCTCCGCCGTGTTTGTGAACACAGTGAAAACTGTGGTGCTTCGACTGCTGAAGAAAGTTCTATTTAGATATAGAAGTTCTATTTGTAACGGTTGTAAACGGACCACCCGAGCCAGATGCAACACGAGTGTCTGTTTGACATGCCTGACTACTTCCTCAGGCGGCATTATGATGAGGTGTTAAAGCGGCTCTGGACGGATCGTTTCATTGCTACCATTCAACGGGCGCTTCATGCGCGAAACATCCAAGTGTCTGTATACAGGGTCCATGGTGCTACCGAGGCCTTTCTTCACAACCTCAAAATGACACGACGCATCGGTGAGAAAATTGACAAATTGTACGACATGTTGATCGGAGAAGATGAGGCCAAGATCAAGGAGATGAATGAAGTTGCGGACTTTTGGAAGGGAAAAATTAATTCATAATGGGTATTATTGTAGAAAATATGTTACATATTGTTGATTTTGTGAGTTATTGTGTAAAAAAAAAATAAAAATAAATTAAAAATAAAAAAAACCTTGACTGAAGTGATAAGATTGCATAATAATATTTACCATATTGTAGGAGGGAGTGTATTGAAATTAACATTGACTGTGTTGAGAGGATGATGTTTGTGAAAACTAATAATAAAAAAAATCATAAAGACTCTTGTATCCCGTTGTTGTTTTCAAATACCCTCAAAGAGAGCAGCAGGAAACATGTCTGAAAAACGAATTATGAAAAAAGTGTATTATAATCCATCACATCCGGCTAGTTTTGGCGGAGTAGACAGACTCCATAGAGCGTTACAGGATGAAATGGGAAAAAAAGTAAATGTAGAATGCGTCAAAGATTTTTTATCTGAGCAGGATTCATATACTTTGCATAAACCTGCCAGGATACATTTTGTAAGAAATAGAGTTTTTGTACCACGACCCCTAAATCAGTTTCAGGCGGATCTTTGCGATATGCAGGCTTTGGCTGAACACAATGATGGCTTTAATTATTTATTAACAGTAATTGATGTTTTTTCCAAACGGGCATATGCTAGACCCTTGAAGAAAAAAACAGGGGTGGAGGTCTCTAAGGCATTTGAGTCTATTTTAAAAGACAGCCGGAACCCTGAAAAGTTACAAACGGATGCGGGTAAAGAATTCTTTAACAAGACTTTTGAAAGATTAATGACAAAACAAGGTATTAATCATTTTGCAACGGCCAGTGACTTAAAAGCGTCAGTGGTTGAAAGGTTTAACCGTACGCTAAAAACGCGAATGTGGAGGTTTTTTACAGCTACAAACACCCGTAGATGGATGTCTTACAGAAATTGCTTGAAAGCTATAATAATAGCTATCATAAAAGTATAAAATGACGCCTATGCAGGTCACGTCAGAAAATACCTCTCAAGTGTTTGAAAACCTGTACGGTACATTTCCTATTAGGCGCAAAAATGATTTAAAGATGAAATTTAATGTAGGGGATTTGGTAAGAATATCAAAACTGAGAGGAGTGTTTGATAAAAAATATCAACAGAGTTATACAGATGAACTTTTTACAGTGACAGAATGCATTCCTCGTCAACCCCCCGTTTATAAACTGAATGATTATGACGGAGAGCCTATACAGGGTACATTCTATGAAGCGGAATTGCAGAAAGTTTTGATTTCTAAGGACAAAGCATTTCCGGTTGCAGAAATCTTAGAGGAACGTAGTATCAGGGGAGAAAAGAAATGCTGGTGCGCTGGAAAAACTGGCCTGAGAAGTTTAACAGCTGGGTCAAAGCAAGAGACCTAAAAAATATAAAAAACAGATACATTTGATTTGTAGTCATTACAACATGGATCAAGCCTCCGGAGAGGGGTTTTACGTGACTTTACCTTCCAACGCCAGTCTCGAAGTATTTAAAAATAATACGAGCTCTAGCTACCATGTAGATTTAGCACAGCATCTTAATTTAGAGGGACGGTGGCAAGTGGCCTTGACAGAGATTTCATATCCGCATACCTGGTTTAACATATCTAATGGGGATGCCTACTTTGATTGGAGGAATAAACCCTCAGAAGGAGAGTCAGACAGTGAGGTCCACCGTCAGAGGTTTAGGGGAGGATATTATCACAACATAGAGCAGCTCAGGCTCGAGCTGCATGCATTTCTTAGAAAAATTGGCTCCGATATTTATTTTCTCTTTAGTACCATTCAAAAGAGATTTGAATTTCAGGCAGGGGGGCAATTTCACCTCCGTTTTTATCCTCCTGTTGCTTACATGTTGGGGTTTGAACCGGGGAAATGGTTACAGTTCAATCAGAGGATGGCACCCTACCCAGCAGATATAAAAGCTGGTATGTCCCATCTATATGTCTACAGTGATCTGGTTCGACATCAGTGGTTGGCGATACATACGCTCCGCTCTTGAGAACGATCGATATACAAGGAACATACGGGGACGTCATCACACAATATTTTAATCCCCCCTGCTACCTTCCAGTGATCAAGAATCACATTGAAAACATTCACATAGAGATTAAAACGGATCAAAATACACCGGTGAAGTTTACTTTTGGAAAGACTATTGTGAAACTCCATTTTAGACCTTCAAAAAACTTTGCATCTTCTGTGACAAAATGATACATCATACCCGCGATCCTCACCGTTTTGTGAGCTATTATGAAAATCAAGTAGGGGTGCTCTCCCTGGTTTTAGCGGGGCTCCCGTGATGTACGGGAGAGGCATAGGGTCTATATTCTCAAAATTATTTCGTTTTGTTGCACCGCTGATGAAAAGAGGTTTTGCCATTGCTAAGCCTCATCTTAAATCAGCCGCTAAAAACATAGCCTCAGAGGTGATAACCCACGCCGTTGGTAAATTAGGTGATCGCTCGGCCCAAGGTGTTCAAGAAGGGTCAGGCAGCATGATGGTGTTGGCTCGAAGAGCAAGGAAGAGACCGCCAGGGCGGCGTGTAAAAGCAGGGCATATAAAAAGAAAAAGATCAGTTGAAAAAAGTAAGACCAAGAGGAAGCACACTAGCAGAAGGGCCTCTGATATATTTTAGAAAAGATGGCTCTTTTACATCACAAATCGGCCGAATGCACTATGGGGGAATTGGATTTATTTTCAGCTCCTATGACACAGCTCTCTATCGATGAAAAGATTTACACAGAAGTCATGCCTCTGTCAGCCATTACTGATGGAGGTCCCGTTGAATTCTTTATCCCCGGTGACGGGGAAAAATATTTGGATTTGAACGACACCCTGTTACACCTGCGTTTGAAAATTACGAATGCGGATGGATCAGACCTGGCTGATGATGCCTCTGTGGGTCTCATCAATTATCCCCTAAATACAATCTTCAGCCAATGCGACGTTATTTTGGGAGATAGACTGATTTCACAGTCCAGCGCTACGCACCCCTACAGAGCAATGATCGAAACCCTGCTCAACTATTCTGAAGATACTCTAAAAAGCCAGTTCACCGCCGGATTATTTTACAAAGACACAGCGGGGTCTATGGACTCAGTGGTGATAGATGATGGGCCAAACAAAGGATTAGTACAGAGAGCTCAATTCAGTGAAGAATCGAAGGAGGTACACCTGTTGGGCCCTCTTCATAGTGACATTTTTTTCAGCGAGAGGCTTCTCCTGAACTCTGTGGATTTAAGAATTAAGCTAACCAGGGCTAGCGATGCCTTTTCTCTCATGGCTGGGGCAGCCAGTACTTACAGATTAAAAATACTGGGGGCTTCTCTGTTTGTTAAGAAAGTCACTGTATCCCCAGCAGTGCGATAGGTCATGCATCGGCCTTAATGAGGGGCAACGCCCTCTACCCCTTATCCCGTGTGAATGTCAAAACCTATTCTATACCCGCGAATTCACGGATATGCAACCAAGAAAATCTCTTCCTAGGAACGTTACCTAAATATCTAGTTATTGCCATGGTAAACCACGAAGCCTTCACAGGAAAGAGAGACCTGTCACCTTCAATTTTATACACAATGATGTAGAATACATGGCATTGTGTCAGGACGGGAGACAAGTCCCAGCCAAAGCTTTCCAGCCTCAATTTAACCACGGGTTGTCTGTCCGAGAATTTTATAATATGTTTACCGCCACAGGGAGACATCTAAAAGATTTACCTCTGAGCATCAACCGGGAAGAATTTCAGCAAGGTTACTCTTTGTTTGTTTTCAACCTCAATGCCAGTGAAGACAGCGACGCTTTGTCAACCATTTCCAACGGGAGTTTAAGACTTGAAATGAGATTCCGAGTGCCCTTACCTCATACCACAACTCTCATTGTTTACGCGTGTTACGAATCTATTCTGGAAATAAATTCAAAACGACAAGTGTTGGTGGACTATTACTAAAGCAATATGAACAACCATGAATTGGAAGGAATATTGCGACATTTACTTGGAGATTCCTTTTGTGGCGTGTGGGCTTCGGATCAGTTACCTTTACTGAGACAGTCCTTTAGACTACCTGCTTACATGATAGTTAACACCCACCCTGCACACGAGCCTGGGGAGCACTGGCTGGCGCTCACTCTTGAGGAAGGTCAGAAAGCTAGCTTTTTTGATTCTTTTGGATTCTCACCAGAGTTTTCACATTACCCCAAAAGTATCTTGGAATTTTTAAAAAACGCTGTGAAACCATTTCATATCATACACATCAGTTTCAGCATACACTGTCTACCACATGTGGTCAGCATTGTGTGTTCTATTTGTGTCATCGAGCCTGCGGTCTATCTTTTGAGAATGTGCTGTCTTTGTATCATGATGATTTTACAAGAAATGATTCTATGGTATCCAATTTTGTGAAAAAATATCAACGTTGTATGAGGCAACAAAGAGCCGCATCTTTTCACCACACAGTTTGTTCTTTACAAATGTTCAAAGACTGTTATAAGTTATAAATAAAGATGAATCTTGAGACAAATAACTTTAGCTTGAATTGTTTTTTTATGGGTTAAAATTAAGCCATCGTGGAGCAAGGGGGGTGAGTTTCTTTCTTTTTTCTCTTCTTGAGGGTGGCGAGGCGTCCACCTCTTCCCACTGGGGGGTTAAAGATGCTCGTCTGTGTTTTCTTCCCTTCTTAAATAGTAAGGGCTGTGTCTCATCATCCTCTCCATCCCTGCGAGGGGCACGGGGTGTCTGCTTTTTCCTTCTTCCCCTCTTTATCGGCAGGGACATCACCTCCTCCTCATCTTCCCGGGGTCCTACCGTTTGAAGTTGCCTATATTGCTCTCGAGCTTGAGGGTTGCTCATCATTGATAAAGGGATGTTGAGTTCTGACAAAGTATTCAAAAAACCTGTCCATCCCTTAGGAGGCTGGGATTTTTTAAGGGAGACGGTCAGACTTTTAAACAAGTCAAGCAGGTGTGAACCTTTCACAACATCTCCGTTATACACAAACTCTCCCCTGGGAGTCCACCCACCTCGGCTCTTGGTTAATTTCTTTATGATGTACTGTGCATTGTTACGATAGCGAGCCGGCAAGTTTTGTACAACCTCCCTTGCTGTTTCATCCAGTTTCTTGTCTTCTTCTTTCTTCTTCTCCTCCTTCTACGCGCTGCTTCAGTGCCTCAGAATCTTTAGCTACTGTCAGAGTAATGTGGCGTTCTTCCTTCTCTCCTTGTTTGACCAGAGCTAGGTATCTTTGCAGCAGGGCATTGTATTTCTTAATTTTTTCATAAGCGTTCATACCATCCTCGTTTAGTATTGCCCTCATTTTTTCATCCAAATCATTTTCTACCGTATGTCTCATTATTTCAGCGTTGGATGCAGATGGTACAGAATGATTCAGCCGGTTTAGTTGCTGAGGCGTCACCAAAAACATTTTCTGACTCATGATTTATCTATTAATTAGCCCTCCCAAAATGACAGGAAGGATTGTTGAAAGAAGAGGTAACAGAAAGCCTCCAGACTGTTTTGTCAGAGCCTTATGTTTGGTTTTAAGACTTGTTTTTTTATTAGCCAGCAACCTTATAATTTTCTTTTGTTTTTTGAGTTTGTTATATTGAGCTGAGGTCATAGGAATGTTTCCTTTTAAAAGATTCAAAGAGAGTTCACACAAAGACTGAAGAAAGTCCGATGAGCAATTGTTGAGAATATCTTTACGCTTTTGAGGCGTGGCGTGACATAAAGCCCTCAGTAAAGGCGCATTCCTTTTTAAACGTGCTGACATGTTGGATCAGGACTTTGATTTGGGAAGATAGACAACGGGCCACTGGTGGGGTAGTACTCCTGATCTTAGTCTGTAAGTTTCTGGGCAACTAGGTGTGAGGTCCAAGATTAAATACCCGTGAGGATCTTTGGTAGCATCTTCAAAACTTTCTAAGAAAAAGGCTTTTCGTCCAGGAAATATTTGTTGAGCTAATATACTCATCTGTAATCTATCTCGAGGGTTTTTAAACAAAACCAAATAGTTACTATTTAAACTAATTGTCCTACTGTGCTTTCCACGGTGAAATACATTTTGAGTCAACATGATGACACTCATTTTTTTGTGGTGCCTGTACTGTGTGAAAATTTTCACAACTTCAGGGTGATCAGAGGCCTGGAAAATGACATCATCCAAAATTATAAGATGATCTTGATCAGGTGGGAATAGAATTTCATCGTCAAAAGAATCAGGCAATCCTTCAACAAATTTGATCTTTTTATTCTTCTGCTGCAGTTCAGTGTACATCGGTTGATAAGAAGTAAAAATCCAAACAATATTACTAGGCATGTTGTCGATGACATGATTACAGGATTCCAACACAGACTTTACAAAATAAGTTTTACCGGACCCGCTTGGCCCCACAATTTGACAGGAGAAAGGTGTTCTTAGTCTAGGGTCAAACTCAATTTCATTGGATGAAAACATTTTTTTTCTTCAATAGCCAAAAGGCAGGGTTTGACCTTGGCTCAGTAACCGTCTCTTGTCATACACCACTCTAAACTTTTTCTGGAATGATGAGTTTCTAAGGAAAAACCCCCTTTTATCTCGTACAATATTGTGCTGAGGTGTTTCAATTACACCCCCATCATCAGAGTTTAGCACATAATTCTCCACCAACTGTTTGACACTGTTAAAGTTAACTTGTTCACAACAATCATGCGTTTGAGTGATACCCTTTACACGAAGTACTACTTTGTTGTTACGAGTCTGGTACGCATAACTTTTAGGACCCGCGGCCGCGAATTCTTTTATGCTATCACCATCTAACTCATCAGTCAAATCTCCCATGTAATTACCCAGGTCAAGCCGTCTCTCCCCCTCTTTTGTGACATAGATAATACTGTCTGTATCATAATACAAGACCCTCTCCTGCAGCTGCTCCAAATAACTGTACAACTTTAGACGCCCATAAGCTGTGGTGAAAGCAGCTATAAAGACGTTGTCTACCTTGTTTGGAGGGGCAATACATTGCTCACCATAACTCCACTGCAACAATGCTGTTTTGTCGTTGACAAAGGAAAAGTATTTAACTTTATATTTTCCAGAAAACATAAAGTTAAAAAACTCTTCAGGGTCAGTGATTAGTTTAGTCTGTGTCTGATTCGAGCGTTGTGCAAATTTCCCCCAGAATGTGTTGAGACATAATTTGGAGACTTGTCTTTTTGCAGGATTCGGATGAATTTTAGACGCATCCAGCAAAACACCCTGATTGGTCTGATAGTCTTTGATGTACTTTTCTCGGGCTGCCTGATCTTTGGCTTCAGGGGGGTAACCTGAAGCTTCCTGTTTACCCTTCAGAAAAGTGTGCATGTACTGAACAAAAATCGAGTCGCTCTGTCTATCAAATTGCCATACCTCTGTGATCTCAGCTACCCGATACCCCATCTCCAAGGCCTTGTTAAATTCAGGAGTGACCCAGACCCCTGTCATCGCTCTGTCCTCATCACTGTGTTGACATGGACCCTCCTGAAAATTAAGTTCAGCGCACGTTCGGCAGAGTGTGAAGACAAGTTTACCAGCTGCAGTTCTATATGGCAAAACAGGAAAAAATAAACCCTGTGGTGGACAGATTTTGGCTCTGATTATTCCAAAGTAGCTTTGGGGTTCTTTGAAATCTTTGTAGATTATTTTTGGGTGCCCCAAAGGATAGGGAAAGTTACAGTTGACATAGGGATACAGCGATGTCACATCAAAGTAGTCTACCGTTTCATTAGCACCCGCAGTGTGTCTCAACTTTACTGCACAGGTTCGACCCCCATAAAAGCTTCGCGGGGTGAGAGAGGTTGAGGAGCTTTATACTGTTTGAGAAAATCTTTTAACCCCTGATGTGATTTTTTCATCTCGGTCCATGTGTGCTCTCTCATGACAATCACTTTAGCATTGTGGATGGCCTGTAACTCACGTAATTTCTCCTCGCTCCTCGCATGCATCTCCTCAAAAGGGTGGCCGGTCAAAGGATTGGTCTCATGAGCTTTGAAACAACTCGGACAGCCATGGAAAAAACATCCCAGAAACTCCCATACATATTTCACACCTTGGATCTCTGCAAAACCATCTACAAAGTATTTTCCTAGTTGTTTTTCCCCCTCATTTAAAGCATGTTGAATGAAGATGTTTTCGGTGCTAGCCACCCAATGCAGCCACTGTATGCCTGCGTTCGAATACGTTTTGAACTGGCGTGTGTAGTTATTGGGATCGGGGATGGCCAAACTTTTAGGAGGAAGGAAGTTGGTCACAAACACTTTCATGCATGCAGATGCTATAGTCGCGCGGCTAAAAGGGTCAACCGCTGTTTCATCAATATACTGTTTTCTGAACAGCTTGCATCCCTCTGCGAGAATCTCAACATCGTTTTCACAATAGAAATCAAATGTACCGCGGCGCGCCGTCTCGTACCAGGTGTTAAAGTCTTTCAGCTGTACCGTAGTCATGCGTTCTGTACCGTACATTTTTGGCTCCGGGTAGGGACCTGTGTAGGTCAAATGGGCAGGTGAGCTAAAATTATGGGGAAAATAGCCTTTAATTCTGTCATCAAAACCGAGAGCTTTTGGCATATCGGCTAAACGCATGGAAAGAAAGGACAGTGAGTCAATGTATTTTTGATTAAAATCAGGATCTGTCATACAGATGACTTTTGAACCTTGCAAAATCAAAGAGGGTTTTAATGCTTGTTCAAGCATGGCGTTGAGGAGTAGGTAGGAGTCAAAACCTCGAGCATTGTGAGCAATAAACACAGCATTTTTGTACAGAGGGCGTCTGAAATGCGTGAGAAACTCGTTGGCACAATTTCTGCCTTGAGAGCTCCATGTTTTGCCATCTAACGTTTTTGTACACACCAAAAAGGGTATGTGAACGCCATTTTCATTGACGTATGTTTCAAAATCATAAAACACCAATTTTTCTGTGTGTTTTGTTTCAGGTGGTAGTGTCTGGATGTAGCATTGGTGCATCTCCCTCTTATCTGTAACGTCAGAGGTCAACTTCTCACCACAGATTTTACACTTCACCGCAGGACATGTGTGTGGTTTACCTTCACCACTCATCGCTGAGTAGTAAAGCTGTGCACATTTGTTACATTTTTTGTACAACGAGCACGTGCTGGCTAATTTTTTGGCTCTGGGCCTCTCTGTAGGCTCTTTGTGCTTTGTCAGACAGAATTCTGAACGACATGTCCTGTTACACTCTTTACACACAATAGGCTGGAACCCCTTCTGATTACAGGTAGGGTCAAAGCAAACGGAACAATGAGCAGGGCATCGGTGACTCAGCACACCGTTGTACCCTGTGTAACAGTACTCACACAGATATGGGGAACCCAGAAAGGCCTTTAGATTTTTTATACCATAGTAGTGGTTCTGAAAGAGAAACAAAAATAGGGTTTTACTCTGTCTTGGGCTTTTGGTCATGAATTTACAGAGGGACCTATCGTCGTCTCCTCTATAAAACACTACAATTTTGCAGTCCAAAGCACGTTCAAATCGCGTGATGTCGCTTAAGGCTACAGGTGTCTGATCATCCATTCCCACTTTGTTTTGAATCTCTCTGCCGCATTCAAGAGCCTGTCTATCGTTGAGGAGGGGATGTAGAAGATGAGCCAGACAGACGGCGAAACACAACTGATTCCCCTCGTTTTCTACAATGTACAGAAAGCGCTGTTTTTTTTAAAGATTTCGCATTGTAACATTTTATCCACCATTGCTCTTTTACCCGCGCCTGTAGGGCAGGTGATCACTTGGAGAACCAGTTCTAGATCACCATCTGTCATAATGGTCCAATTGGATTGTACTATGCGAAGCAAAAGTCTTTCAAAACCTGCTAAATTGTCAACATCACCATCCTGTAAGATAACTGATACATTATTACGGAGATTTTCACCTCTTAGCTCCAACTGCACCACATCTTGGGGTCTCCTGTGTGACAAGGCTTGTTGTAAAATCGCATCTACCTGCTCCAGTGTACCATTGTAAAACTGAGCATAATCCACTACACCCTCTGCATTGGTTGGAGAAGGAAAGCGCAACACCTGACGTATTTCATAATTACAGAATCTATGTCGTGATATGACTCTTGCTTGAGGTGCCACAGGGTCATTATTTTGAGACACGCTGCCCCCTTGCTGTTGCAAGGGAGGAGTGTTGGCTACCTGCTCCATGAGGGGGGAGTTAATGGGGGTCTGATAGGTCGAGGATGTAGAGGGGTTTAAGGCAGGGATTGCATTATTTTCAAGCTCGGAGAGAGCATTTTGTATTTGAATCAAGAGGTCTGGAGACACAGATGAGTTTAAGACAGGAATATGCTCGGGTTCGGGTAAAGAGGGGATGTTGTTTTGGTGAAAGGGTTCATTCATTTGGTTGATTTCATCTAATAAAGCAGTTGGTATTTCATTTTCTAAGCGTTCCAGATCAACGAGAGCTTGATTTATAGCGTGTAACGGATCTAAGAACTGACTGGAGGAGGTCTCGTTTTCAATTACACTATTTTCAGTTATACCATTTTGAAAGTTTGACTCATTCTGATAATGTTGATCTACCTCGTCTGATAAACTCTGCCTAAGCCCTAACGGTTTGTTTTCATCCATTATCATAAAATCAAAACACACTTAAACCTTAAAACAGACACTATAAAAACACGATAAACACGTTTATCTAACTATTGCAAGTGAAAATCAACAATAAAAACAATTACCCAATGAAACAAACAAAAAAAATCATTTAAAACAAATTCAGATAAATCACCTTACTAATTATGATCACTGTAGACAGCCAGCATTTCACCATTAGTCGGAAAGCATTACTCATTAAACTAGTTGTTCATGGGCAGTCCGACAGCAATTCTGACAGCCTCTCACGGATCGTCGGGGTCTGTTTGCTGGAGGGACACAAAAACAAAGACACTTTAACCTCTTTTGTGTATTTTAATACAGAAAGTCAGGCATCACCCCTACAAATCACTACATTAATACTTTATAGCAAACAAGCAAACTAGTTTTTTAACTAAATACCCTGAATGTCAGACATCAGTACCAAAACACTGTAGAAGTGCAAAACAAACGAACAAACAAACACCACAGTAATAGCCTACTTTATGAAAAAAAAGCAAAATAGCTTTTAGAGTCAGGTTAACTCATAAGACTACTTTCTGCATAGAACATTTGACATGCTGTTGTATTTGAGAAAATAGTGTGGATTACTTTTAACTCATTAATTGTATAGCCTAATAATCAGCAACATGGTATCACGGGAAACTGTGTATATAGGCTATACTTTTTTTTATGACTGCATATTTGCTAGGTTAATGGTTTTAGAGCGTTATAACAATTTACTTACTGCTGCTCCTACTACTGCTCCTGCTACTGCTGGTTGAAATGAGCCTTCTACGGTGTTCCCTTTTCCGAGGTCCGTTGTTCGGTATAGGCTCAGTCTGATTCAGCGGCGTACACGGTTCTGCCGGGTCCGGATGAATGATTTCCTCCGCTGTCAGTCCCCGCGCTTCTACCGGTGATCCGTTCCGTGACCTCCCATCTGCGGCCTGACTGGAGCGCTCTACATCATCGACGGGTGATTCCGGGGACACATCCGGCTCATCGTGTTCCGGGGACCCCGGTGTTATGTACGCTTGCGGTACCGAAGCCGAGGGCTGATCCGATTCCGGAACCGGACCGTTCTCCTCGTAAATGGTAGGGGAGAGACCCTGCATAAAGTACCGTTCACAATCGCTCGCACCATCTGCGGGTGTAATGAAAGAAAAGAGTACTGTTACCACATCTGCGTAAAAGTTTGTAAATAAAGAAAAAAAAAATACAAACAAACACACGAGTGCTGCTCTGCATGTGGGGTTGGGGCCCTTACTTCTGGTACAACCAGATTATTATTTAGTTCCAAACTCTTGTCTCCGGCTGGAGCACATTCCTCAATTCACCCCACAGCCTATGCTACACCAGAAAGAGAGAGGACCCAGAAGAAGGAACTCAGACTCTAGAAGGATTAAAGTTTTAAGACTCACAAGTTTAAGACTAGGCTACAGCTTTGGAGTGATAATGATGGCAAGTTTGTAAGACAAAGCAATAGCAAAGTAATTTGGAACACTCTCTTATTTTGCTGCATGCTGTTGAAGGTAATTTGTAATGCTGTTTAATTTTAACTCACTGTTATACTATTTACTGTAATTATTTCATCTTATTCTTTAGTTCTTTAATGATGGTAAGTTTGTCACACAAAGCTTTAGCAAAGATTTTACAAAGTTTAATTTTGGAACTCACTCTTATTTTGCTGCATGCTGTTGAAGGTAATTTATAATGCTGCTTAATTTTTACTCACCGTTATACCATTTTACTGCTTTACTGTCATTATTAGGGCCCGAGCACGACCGTGCGAGGTCCCTATTGAATTTGCTCGGATTATATATATATATATATTTTTTTTCTGCAAAGTAGGCCCAAATGACATGACCTAAACATACTCGAAAACTCACCAAAATTTGCAAACATGTCAGAACCGGTGAAAAATTTCGTATTCTACAAGTGTGTAAATCATCCAAAAATGGCCATAAAATTCAAAATGGCCGACTTCCTGTTGACTTTAGGCTATGGGTTCTTGAGGCTTTTTTGTGCGTCTTGATACGATACATGTCCCCAGAAAATTTCGTACATGTAGGTTGAACGTGAACGAGGGGCTAATCTTTTCCAATTTCTAGGTGGCGCTAGCGAGTCATTTTGCCACGCCCATGTGCGAAACTTGTAGAATACGAAATTTTTCACCGGTTCTGACATGTTTGCAAATTTTGGTGAGTTTTCGAGTATGTTTAGGCCATGTCATTTGGGCCTACTTTGCAGAAAAAAAAAAAAATTAAAGCTGCAAGCAGCGTTGGGCGGGCCCTCGCACTTGTAGCGCGTCCGCGCGTGAACCGGCCGAGTTGCATATTCTGGAGCTCTGCCGGTGCGGCTGTGAATTTCCTACGCGGTTCCGACGCCGCATGAAGGTGCTATATGTCACTTCCTGTGTCCCCTATGTGGAGCTACATAGCACTTGCCGCTATGAATATAAATCGGTATTGGCGTGTAGATGTCTGCGGGGTGGGAGAGTTATCAAGCACGTAAAGTTTGTTTCAGATGTGATCATGTACACTGAACAATAATGTACACAAACAATAAAATAAATTCCTTTTATATTTCCCTGCCTTGTTGTTTATGTGTACATACAGAGGGAGAATGTGAGAACAGCACACATTTCATCGTTACTGTGTGTTAGAGCATGGGAGAACAGTGGATACTTTTAATACAGCCCACACCCCTAATACTGTGTAACTATAACAAGTAGAGAACAGAAGAAAAAGATGTTCTTTCTTTACAACTGTCTGCATAGCTTATTCATATTGTGTAATGAATGAAAATAAATAGGCCTACTAGGCTCCTCTCTACTTTGACATTTAAGATTAGCTTGTTTGATCCACCTTCATACACATGTGACATTACTGTACAACTTGAGAAAGGTGAGTTGTTTTCTGCTCCAGCCTGCCTAAAAGAAAAGCGTTTTGGGGATTAAATGGACTTTATTAGCTGCTGCAGTGCAGGATGAACTCAGAATAGACCCATTTCTCACCTTATTATTCTAAATCATGCAACGAAGAAGAAGAAATGCATAATAAATCCTGGGACAAAATCTGTAGTCAAATACTGTACAGCATGTAGTCTGATGAACAAGACTTGTGTTATAGCTGACTTGGGCAGTGAAATGTTTTTTTAATTCATGTGGTCATAGTTGTCCACAACTCAAATCAGAATATAAGAAGAAATGTTTTATACCACCTCAAGAAGGCTTCCTATCAGAAAGGTAGGAAGGTATTTCAAATGTACAACTGCAGTACTTAAATCTAAGTAAAGTAATTTCCCTGACATTTTTGTGTTACTTTACTTTTAATAGACCATGTAAGAGGTTTTATACTTCCTGTGAGTATAATCCAATCAATCTTATTTTCATACTGTATATCCGTTGTGTAATTTGATAAATTGTGTTGTATGTCGTGCTCGCATCTCAGAGAAGACTCTGA
This sequence comes from Micropterus salmoides, assembly GCF_014851395.1. Taxonomy (NCBI): domain Eukaryota; kingdom Metazoa; phylum Chordata; class Actinopteri; order Centrarchiformes; family Centrarchidae; genus Micropterus; species Micropterus salmoides. The sequence continues at coordinate 4,594 of NW_024042512.1, read as the reverse complement.
CCGCAACATGCGTCTTTGTAAAGAGAGAAACGGACAGAAAAAGTCTCTAACTCTGCCTGTCAGCTCGCTCTGCTCCGTTAAAACTGAATTTACCATACAGAATTGAATACGAGTGCACTCCAGATTTAGCTGCAGCCAGCTGACCGTGTGCTTCTCCCTATACCGCAGTTCTGTGTCCATGCATGCAGCAAACTGAAAGCACTGTCTGTCGGAGCGTCTACGTGAAAAGAGAAGGAAGACATTGCTGGTAGTATTGTCTTCAGAGTTGTTAAACACCTCAGCGCACTGAAGGAAGCCATCTGACTGTGTGAGGGGCAAGATCGTTGATGTCTGCAGGCAGAGTAGGAGCTCTCCTGTCTGACTGGTCCACCAATAGCAGAGAAGATGACCCCTTGAGACACAGCCCTCCTCATTTGCATAATGAGGCAGAAATGCATACAAAAATTTAAAAAGACAGGCAGAAATAAATACCATGGGTGAAAATAAATAAGGTAAATAAATACAAAGGAAGAATAAAACAGACAAAATATTAAAACACACACATAAATAAATACATTAAAAAATTAGTAATAAATAAAGTTGAATAAACAAATAAGGTAATTATAACAAAGGTGAATAAGTAAAGGCACTAATTAAAATATAACATTTATGTCTCCTTGTATAATTTAATTACTACCTACATTTATTTATTTACTTTATTTTTTGTGTATTTAATTGGATGCTTATTTATTTATTGAGCATTTATTTATTTCTGTATTTATTTCTGGCTGTGTCAGGATCGGTCCTCCATAACGGGGTGGGAGAGTTATCAAGCACGTAAAGTTTGGTTAAGATGTGAGCATGTACACTGAAGTTACAACAACTTCCTGTGTCATGGCGAAGACTTGATCTCTGACGCCACGCCACGGACACGCCCATTGACGAAAACCCGCAAATAGCACAACTTTTCATCTTCAATGCCTTTAGAAGGCACAGCACAAATTTGAAGTCGGTCGGACTAAATCCCTAGGAGGAGTTCGTTAAAGTATGAAGTGTGTAATCATCCAAAATTTGACGTAAAATTCAAAATGGCCGACTTCCTGTTGATTTTAGGGCATCGCTCCAAGAGGCTTTTTTGTGTGTCTGGACACGATACACGTACCACAGAAAATTCGTGCACGTAGGTGAAACGTGCGGCGGGGGCTGCTTCGTTAAAAGTCACTTCCTGTTGCCAGCAGGTGGCGCTATGACTGTGGTGAATGTCGCATGTACATGTGTTCAGGGCGGGACTCTCATCCTACATGTACAGTTTGGTCCAGATGTGAGCATGTACACTGAAGTTACGACAACTTCCGTGTCATGGCGAAGAGTTGATCTTTGACGCCACGCCACGGACACGCCCATTGACGAAAACTTGCAAATAGCACAACTTTTCATCTTCAATGCCTTTAGAAGGCACAGCAGAAATTTGAGGTCGGTCGGACTAAATCCCTAGGAGGAGTTCGTTAAAGTACGAAGTGTGTAAATCATCCAAATTTGACGTAAAATTCAAAATGGCCGACTTCCTGTTGGGTTTAGGCTATGGCTCCAAGAGACTTTTTTGTGCGTCTGGACAAGATACACGTACCACAGAAAATTCGTGCACGTAGGTGAAACGTGCGGCGGGGGCTGCTTCGTTAAAGGTCACTTTCTGTTGCCAGCAGGTGGCGCTATGACTGTGGGTGAATGTCGGCATGTACATGTGTTCAGGGCGGGACTCTCATCCTACATGTACAGTTTGGTCCGATGTGAGCATGTACACTGAAGTTACAACAATTTCCTGTTTCATTGCGAATCATCGACGCCACGGACACGCCCATTGACGAAAACTCGCAAATAGCACAACTTTTCATCTTCAATGCCTTTAGAAGGCACAGCACAAATTTGAGGTCGGTCGGACTAAATCCCTAGGAGGAGTTCGTTAAAGTACGAAGTGTGTAAATCATCCAAAAATGGCCGTAAAATTCAAAATGGCCGACTTCCTGTTGACTTTAGGCTAAGGGTTCTTGAGGCTTTTTTGTGCGTCTTGATACGATACATGTCCCCAGAAAATTTCGTACATGTAGGTTGAACGTGAACGAGGGGCTAATTTTTTCCAATTTTCTAGGTGGCGCTAGCGAGTCATTTTGCCACGCCCATGTGCGAAACTTGTAGAATACGAAATTTTTCACCGGTTCTGACATGTTTGCAAATTTTGGTGAGTTTTCGAGTATGTTTAGGCCATGTCATTTGGGCCTACTTTGCAGAAAAAAAAAAAAAAATTAAAGCTGCAAGCAGCGTTGGGCTGGCCCTCGCACTTATAAGCGCGTCCGCGTGTGAGCCGGCCGAGTTGCATATTCTGGAGCTCTGCCGGTGCGGCTGTGAATTTGCTACGCGGTTATGACGCCGCATGAAGGTGTTATATGTCACTTCCTGTGTCCCCTGTGTGGAGCTACATAGCACTTGCCGCTATGAATATAATCGGTATTGACGTGTAGATGTCTGCGTGGTGGGAGAGTTATCAAGCACGTAAAGTTTGTTTCAGATGTGAGCATGTACACTGAACAATAATGTACCCAAACAATAAATAAATTCCTTTTATATTTCCCTGCCTTGTTGTTTATGTGTACATACAGAGGAATGTGAGAACAGCACACATTTCATCGTTACTGTGTGTTAGAGCATGTGAGAACAGTGGATACTTTTAATACAGCCCACACCCCTAATACTGTGTAACTATAACAAGTAGAGACAGAAGAAAAAGATGTTCTTTCTTTACAACTGTCTGCATAGCTTATTCATATTGTGTAATGAATGAAATAAATAGGCCTACTAGGCTCCTCTCTACTTTGACATTTAAGATTAGCTGTTTGATCCACCTTCATACACATGTGACATTACTGTACAACTTGAGAAAGGTGAGTTGTTTTCTGCTCCAGCCTGCCTAAAAGAAAAGCGTTTTTGGGATTAAATGGACTTTAATAGCTGCTGCAGTGCAGGATGAACTCAGAACAGACCCATTTCTCACCTTATTATTCTAAATCATGCAACGAAGAAGAAGAAATGCATAATAAATCCTGGGACAAATCTGTCCACAGCATGTAGTCTGATGAACAAGACTTGTGTTATAGCTGACTTGGGCAGTGAAATGTTTAATTTTTTTAATTCATGTGGTCATAGTTGTCCACAACTCAAATCAGAATATAAGAAGAAATGTTTTATACCACCTCAAGAAGGCTTCCTATCAGAAAGTAGGAAGGTATTTCAATGTACAACTGCAGTACTTAATTCTAAGTAAAGTAATTTCCCTGACATTACTGTGTTACGCATGTACAGGTTTTATACTTCCTGTGAGTATAATCCAATCAATCTTATTTTCATACTGTATATCCGTGTGTAATTTGATAAATTGTGTTGTATGTGGTGCTCGCATCGGGTACTACTGACTTCATTGCCCTCTTCAGAGAAGACTCTGACTGCAACATGCGTCTTTGTAAAGAGAGAAACGGACAGAAAAAGTCTCTAACTCTGCCTGTCAGCTCGCTCTGCTCCGTTAAAACTGAATTTACCATACAGAATTGAATACGAGTGCACTCCAGATTTAGCTGCAGCCAGCTGACCGTGTGCTTCTCCCTATACCGCAGTTCTGTGTCCATGCATGCAGCAAACTGAAAGCACTGTCTGTCGGAGCGTCTACGTGAAAAGAGAAGGAAGACATTGCTGGTAGTATTGTCTTCAGAGTTGTTAAACACCTCAGCGCACTGAAGGAAGCCATCTGACTGTGTGAGGGGCAAGATCGTTGATGTCTGCAGGCAGAGTAGGAGCTCTCCTGTCTGACTGGTCCACCAATAGCAGAAGATGACCCCTTGAGACACAGCCCCTCCTCATTTGCATAATGAGGCAAAATGCATACAAAATTTAAAAAAGACAGGCAGAAATAAATACCATGGGTGAAAATAAATAAGGTAAATAAATACAAAGGAAGAATAAAACAGACAAAAATATTAAAACACCACATAAATAATACATTAAAAAAATTGTAATAAATAAAGTTGAATAAACAAATAAGGTAATTATAACAAAGGTGAATAGTAAAGGCACTAATTAAAATATAACATTTATGTCTCCTTGTATAATTTAATTACTACCTACATTTATTTATTTACTTTATTTTTTGTGTATTTAATTGGATGCTTATTTATTATTGAGCATTTATTTATTTCTGTATTTATTTCTGACTGTGTCAGGATCGGTCCTCCATAACGGGGTGGGAGAGTTATCAAGCACGTAAAGTTTGGTTCAGATGTGAGCATGTACACTGAAGTTACAACAACTTCCTGTGTCATGGCGAAGACTTGATCTCTGACGCCACGCCACGGACACCCCATTGACGAAAACTCGCAAATAGCACAACTTTTCATCTTCAATGCCTTTAGAAGGCACAGCACAAATTTGAAGTCGGTCGGACTAAATCCCTAGGAGGAGTTCGTTAAAGTACGAAGTGTGTAAATCATCCAAAATTTGACGTAAAATTCAAATGGCCTACTCCTGTTGATTTTAGGGCATCGCTCCAAGAGGCTTTTTTGTGCTCTGGACA
>NW_024042511.1:0-2562 GCF_014851395.1 Micropterus salmoides | reverse complement strand
CACACATGGCCTCTTTAAGTGGAATAACAACAGTCTCTCATCCCTTCCTTGAGTTTGGTACGAACATCACAGACCACGTTGTTGTGTGTGGATGTGCCATGTCTACTTTTTATTGTCAATGCAGTACGCAAAATAAAATAACAATAAAGATATTGCCCCATGGCAGTTTGATGAGGAGATGATCTTCACACAGACATTAGAAAATGGAAAAAGAGCAGAATGGTTTGAAAGTTTAACTCAGCTGAGCCACTGTCAAAACAGTTGACGCAATGCTGTCAAAACAAGCAGCTGTGAGTAAACCCTTGATTACAGAGAGAGATGTGGATCTGCAGTATTGTTATGGAAACAAAGACCTGCTGCTGTATGGTTTCTGTTACAAACTGCTCATGTTTAACCCCTTTGGTAATGTTTAATAGTGAGGCTATCTGGGTACAAAGCTCAGCAGCCTTCATCAAATGTGGTAGCAATGCTATCACTGCAGAGTTATTCACTCGTACTGTTTTGTAATACATTGACAGCAGTAAAGAGGGCAATCTGCATAACATCATGTCAGGCTCAAAGCAATATGAAATACACATTAAGATTTTGTTTACCCAGCATCCAAAATTAAGTGGTTTGGATAAGGATCTGCAACTAATGAATGAGCGTGTGTTTCTCTATCATGTCTCTGTGTGTGTGTGTGTTTCAATTTTTTTATTTGGTTCGTTAATTCAATCCACAAGCCGGATCTTAAGGGTGGTAATGCACCAGACGAAATCCTAGTTGGTGCAAAAGAACAACATTTTCAGCATCAGGCAAGAAACTGAGCCACAGGGTCATAAATCAGCTCAAATGTTTCCTGGCTACAAAGTGTTCCTCAGCGATTGTAAGAGCACTGCTGAGGAAAGAGCTTGGAGACCGTTTCTCATCATCGTGGCCAGAAAAGCTGCTCCGCGTGTCACTGCAACAAGCCACTGATGCACACTGTGCGTTAGCCTGAACCCTGAATTTGGTATCAAAACATAAGGAACATATTTTAATACTATTTTCTGCACAGTGCAGCTTCTGTACATCCATTAAATTGCCTCAGAGCTGAGGTCCAAAGCACTTCAAGACCACAAGCTCCCCAAAGAAAAACAGCACATCGAGAAGAAGAAAGGATACCTATTCATCTGAAAGCCAAGGTATTTTCTTTGCGGTATGCTCATGACTTTTTTTTTAATAATTCTATACGGCCAGGTTTAAATCTTGACTTTATAAACGGCTGTTCTCCTTCGGGTATTTTCATTGTCAATTAACCCGTATGGATTGGTGTCAAGGGGTGGTGGTTGACTCCTGGACCCCAGACCGGTTTGAGAATATCTGGCTGTAAAAGAGAGGAAGAGGCGTCTGGGCGTGGAGCTGGGAGTTGTGGGTCTTAGAGTCTGGCGGTATATGTGTGTATTATCCAAAGTGCTGCTTTTCATAGCATCTGCAAATCCTGTCAGTAGCAAAAAATTAAAAAGCTTACTTTGGAGGCTTAAACAAATAAATTGCCATGTAATCTTAATTCAGCAAAGAAAAACATCACAATTGCAGTAGTATAGTTTTCCCAGGGTAGCCATGACGGGTTCCACTTTGATTGTTTCTGGATGTACAAGGAGCTGCATTTGTTGCAGTTCCTAAAAGAACTGTACACACTCACTGATACTGTTAATATTCTCCTTTCAGTAATGAACTCCAATTGTACTGTACTTGGACTCTTTCCAAAACTCTTCAAGGAACACTTTTGTTGAAAAAACACACTAAACTGAACTCAAATCTGATTTTAAATCCAAGAGCATAGAGTGTAATTTCCACAATCTCATCTGCAATCTGTAATCTACAGTTGTATCTACTGGGAAGTTCTGTGTTGTTTGTTTTAGCACACCATATATACACAGTTACCAAAGAAACAAGTGTTTTTGAACAACAGACAAGCTTTGGAGGTAATTAGTGGGGTTTGAATAAAGGCCAGTGCATACTGTAGCATATTGTACACTGGCTCGGGGTAGAGGACATACCGCTTTGATGAAACATGGATTGGAGAGCATTAAAGGGTGGCTGCATTCCCAAAATACGTTGTGACCTCTATAAAGAGCCTGGCCTTCAATCTGTTCTAGGATCAGTGCATGGGTCACAAGCATACACCATGCTGATTAGAACTGTAAAAGCCCCATTTGAAGCATGAAGTGAATGTAAACGTGAAGAGAGAAGTGGGCATGAACCTGGAAGGTCACAGAGTCAAATCTACAGGCCACTTGGAGAACTCAATCATCTACTCTCACCATTTAGCTAGAAGCTGGAGTCTCCAGTGGAGAAACTCAGTGGCTAACACCAAGACTGGATGGCAGAGAATGGAAATCCATCTGCTCCCCCTGCCCTGCCCCAACAAGTCAAATTTATTGATAAGCCTTAAATTGTGTACGATCTTTATGTTACAAATTACAATAACATACTGTACAGTAGTTAAAAGCTATTAAGCATTGCCAGTCACACACATTAAATGTTACAAATCTGTTACACACAGTACTGCTTATATTATTTCACCATCTGTACACAAAT
>NW_024042510.1:0-12154 GCF_014851395.1 Micropterus salmoides | reverse complement strand
GATATACTCATTTATATCCCTTTATCTTGTGTTCTACTGTAACGTATTGTACTTATTGCACACATTGGATTGCAGTTTTCAGTTCATCTATGCAAGCTGGATCAGTCCCTACTAAAATATATCCAGAAATAAAGATGTATCTGATTAGCACTGACTAAAATACAAATCTGGCCTTTATAGTATAAGAAATTTAGATTTCATTGCAATCAAGGAAAAGAAATAGCAGCTACCTGGCAGGCTACTTATCCTAAGACAACTTAATTTAAAATAGTCTATTGTTGAAATGATTGTAGCCTTGGATCATTGTATTGAATTGTACTGAAATGCACTTATGTTTTACTTAAATTGTTATTTAAATTATATTTTTTTCGTATTTCTTTCCTGTTTTAATTCAGTTTTACAATTGTGCTATATTTTATGTATGTAAGGTGCAAAATACAACAAAAAAGTTTATTTGTTTAATTAATTAGCCAATAAGAACTTAGGTTTAGGAAATGCGGCAGCGGGTGTTGTATATAGATCGGAAATGCACACTTGCGGTTGGTGTTCATATCTTTCTTTTTCTTAAGTTGAAAGGTGATCCAAATAAAATTTGACTGCTTTTGCGGAGTCTCTATGGGGGAGTTGCGGTGTGAGCCGCCATGTTGGTCTGTTGTTTTGCCTTCCAGGCCACTGCGCATGTCACGTGACTGAAAACTATGAATAGTGGATAAAGACTATGACCAGGTTAACTTATTTAAGGATTACTTGTACTTTGTTTTTTTAATACATTAAACCAAGCAAAATGGAAGGGGAACATTTAGCAGCCACCATGAGATACAGTATCTCACAAAAGTGAGTACATCCCTCATGTTGGTGTAAATTTGCTGTCCTCTCAAAATAACACCTCACACAGTGATTAATGTCTTCACCGCTCGCATCAAAAGTGAGTACACCCCTAAGTGTCGAAATGTCTAAATTATTTAGATTTTAGACATTAATGGCTGTGTGATGTGTTTGTTTTGTTATACAAGCTGCACACTCACGACTATTACAGCAAAGTATCATTTCTTCTGTGTTGTCACATGAAAAGATATAATCAAATATTTACAAAAATGTGAGGGGTGTACTCATTGTTGTGAGATACTTTCATGTTCCTTTAAACTTCAGAGTGAATCTTTGTCAATGAAGGTGAAAACCCATGTTTCCTAAAGACAAACATGGTCGAAATCAGCCTGTAATTATAAATAAATAAATAAATAAATGAATAAACAAACTGGCAACCCCCAGCCTGCTTGGCATCACTCTACAATTACATCCTGAAAAAACAAAACCTTTACTTTGCACCTTTGGAATGCTGAAAACATGTTCGTAATAATGTCCTGTCCAATGATGGATGTCTCACTGAGGTTAGAGCACTGGCAAAGAGTCTGTTTGATTTGGATAGCCACTCCAAGCATCTCTCCAGGTTTAGTTTTTCACTACATCCCGTGTGCTCATTTTACCTCTTTGTGTGTTAGTTCAGCTCTCGTTCTACCTCTCTGTCTTTGATATTTTAATCCACGGTCACAGTCCTAGCTGGAACAATAAAACCATGTTTGGTTTAAGTGCTAAAACCTGACAAATAGAGCTGGAAGAAGTTTAATCACCAAGTTAGGGAAGAAACTGAGTGCGCAATAGTTTTATGATTTAGTGTTTTACCTTTGAAAAGCCATTCAAATGGGATGTACATATTAGATGTACTAATAATTTCATGTTGGTTAAGGTGTGATATCCAATCTGAATGCAACATGGTTTGATGTCCTTGATTTTTTGTTTTTGATTTGACTTTGAATGGACTGTAAATTTGTCTGCAGAGGAAAATCATTGCCACCACGCATCAAATCAAGTAAGCATTGTCTGTTTTCAGTCATCTTTGTTTTATCTAGAGGAAAACCTCAGCCAACATGAACATACACAAAGAAAAAGTATCGACACTGAGTGTAGACCTTCTGTTAACATAAATAAAAAACTTCTGGGAAGAGACATTTCTCAGACTGAATACAGATTGCTGTAAGCCCTTTGTGGCCGCAATCACGAGGAGCCCCAAAGCAACAACTCAGGCCATCACATACAGCTCCAGGATCCTTGAGATCAGGAATGGAAACACATTTTTTGTCAATAGACAAGAGACGCTCGTAAATCGCAAAATTGAAAGGCAGCATTCAGTATTTTATCAGTTTTTAGGATAGAAAAGGCCCTCCAAATGATTGTGGTTTACCTGCCAGAGAACTTACATAGGAAAAGATTTAACAGCATTGGCTTTTAGTTGTTGTCAGTGTCACTTTTCTTTGATCTATAAGTTGCATGCAAAGACCTGCAATTAATGTTTAAAAGTACAGAAGTGATGGACAAAATCAAAATGTACAGGGGGGTCAAAGGAACCCATTGGCACTATTCTAGGGGGTCACTGCTACATCCAAGTGGGACAATAAACAATACTTTGTACACCAGTTAAGTGCCACAAATTAATATTAAAATTAAATGAATATTCATATTAGACATAACTATTATAGTTTTTCATTAAAAGTTGGGTGGGCAGGGTATGTAGGCCTGAAAAAAGTAGGCAGCTAACGCTAAATGTGTTCAAATGATGGACTCCCCCCCCCACACACACGCAAAAAGACGCAATCCTCAATAACTTTTTAAATAAAAAACAGTACACAGTGGTGTTTTTCTCTCTAACAAAACAACTTTGGCCAAGCGTACAGACACCAGTTTTTGCTAACAGCCAACTATTTAATTTTTGGGCTAACTCAATGTTGATACAGCTGATCAAATCTAAAAACCCTACCTGAAATTTCACAGGGACAGTTGGTTTGATTATAGTGACGCAACTTTTAATAATGGCAAGCTCCCAAACGCTGGAGATCAATCATTCTAAGCTAGCCATCATTAGGTCATGAGGAAATGTAGGATTTTAAAAATCTACACAGATAAATACTTTAGCCAAAATCGTTAGTGTCCACACACATTTTCATATTGCTGCACATCAGTACACTTTTCACCACATGAAACTCCCTCTGGATTTTCCCATTTCTCAAGCAGTTGGTTTTCATCTGAAAACTGAGAGACAGGAGATAGATCATCACTCATCCAAAACACTGTGTGCAAAAGAAACAGTAGTACAAATCAGCTCATGAGTATTAGACGTCTCAGATCCACATGTGAGGCATGGGGATACACTGTCCTTGGAAGAGGCAGCTTTCCGGCAGTTCTGCAAGCCAATATGCCCTTCATATAGCAGCCAGAGCTAATCACACATTCAGCCAAATTCAGCAGGGTGTGCTCTGGCATTTATTTACAGTCGAGTCAGAAGCCAGGACATATCATCCATGATTCAGTAATTCAAAGGGCCTGGTCTCCAGTACAGGCTTCGTCCCTCAACTGCCACATTCATTGCTACAATTATCCTGTTACTTGGGATGGAGCTAAAACATGAGATCACTGTTAATCAAGCCACCTGCAGTATCTTGTGATTTTGTGGACTGGCTGGGAGTGCCACTGTGAAATGACCTTGTAGGAGTCACAAGCAGGCGCTAATTTTACTTGCACATGGGGGACCTTGCTGTTTTCCCTACCAGAACTTCTTAATTTGATACTCTCAGTGATAAAATAATGTGTTCTTGCTGTATATGGAGAAAAGCTGAAAATCCCAAATTGCCATTTTCAGTCCATATCAGATCTGGATCAAATTATACATTTCAAAATAATGTTTTAGTGTTTTTCTAAATCTCATTAAAGCAGCAGATGTGTGAATGTTACTGCATCAAGATAATTCAGAATGTGGCAGAGAACATGTCAATCACAGAAATGCTTATTTAATTGCAGTTTGGAAGTGAACTGAAAAAGGGTCAGCTCATAGATTCAGTACAGACCACAGTGTCAAAATGAGGTAAAATATTTACAGACTTCCTTGGACTACTACTGTATGTATGCCTTGGACTCTGGAATTTGCAGATTTAAAGCAGGTCACTGTGGATAAAAATGCAACTGTATATGCTCAGAGAAGTGGAAAAACAAATTGCGAGATTCACATTGACATGGCTTCCCAGTTGCAGGTAGAAGGGGTTCAGCTTACAGGAGCCAAAGGCCTCCAAGTACATAAATATAAGGTCTGGAGCTGCACCAAACTTCATGGCCTCAGAGCTCCATGTTTTGCAGCATTGGCAAGTTTTGATTCCAAAAAGGAAACTTTGCCATTACAAGGCAAGTGGGCAATGAAAATTCAATTAGGGTCCTACACCTACAGTATGGTGCAACACAGCAGTGGAGTGAAACAGTCCAGCTCTCAATTGACCTTCTTTTTTAGGAACATAGCTCCAGTTACTTTGGATGGAAAGCATAGTATTCCATATCCAATTATCTGAACACATCAACACATAGCTGAAATTATAGATTTCATCTTGTGGTTCGCTAGAATGTGGTCCCATGTGGTCTCATTTTAAACATGTCATGTTTATGGTTTGCTCTGAGAGATGATAATAAATAAACAAAACCACTGTTGAGGTAGTTGGGTTGTCAAAGTTGACAAATTTGCTATTGTTGAATGATGTCTTTTTAAAAAATAAATAAATAAAAAAATAAAAACCCAAATAAGAAACATTTGGTGTAGGGAACATTACCTTTTCTTCTTTTTAAATAATGTGGCCTTTCAGACACGCAGTAACCCTCCCACTGAGTTGCAGCAGACAGTGAATTTCTGACAGAATAACAATCCAATTGTTCAATGTAAGTGTGCCTCTAAATTTTAGCTGTCGGGAAGAGAACACGTGGTGTTTTTACTGGACATTTTTGTTCCATGGTTTTCTTCTGGTATTTAAAGTGCATTTTTAGATCTAATCCTATATAGTATTTAAATTATTTGTTTTCTTTAGGATAAGCACCATATTTGGACGGTAGCCTTAAATATATGAAATCATGTAACTAGATTTAATATCTCAGGCAAAATAAAAGAAGCTTGCTCAAAAGTGACTCACAGAGAGAGAGATAGAGTGAAACACCTTGTTTTGATATGTGCTCTATAAATAAAGTTAATTATTATATTATAAAAGTACTTACAAGTAACTATTTTCTGGAGTATTACTGTTATATTTCCTGAAATCCATATCAAGACTAATTGGTTTGCACATTACACATGCGCAAGATTCTTTGTCCTCGCAGAAAATTATGGATCATTACTCTAAATCTAAATTATGAGACACATTGCTTGTTTTTCTCTTGGAACCACACCTGTTTTCTACGGAATCTACATTTAGCTTCATTTTACGCTGTACTGTGGTGACTAAAGCCATAGTTTGGACACATCACTGTCATGGCAATTTTTCTGTCTGCAACCATCAATCCCACTGATTTGTTTATTCTACTCACATACTAGGTCAAGATAAAGGTCAAAATTGTACTTCCAGGTGCATTAAAAGGGCTAAGCTGCAAATGACAGCCTGTCTGAAGAAATTACAGGTATTCAGTTAATTTCCCATTCTTACATGTTAGACTTAAACCCGCTTTAATTGATTTATTTTGGCTACTTACAGTAGAGGCAACCTAAGAAACTGTAAATCAACACTGACATATTATTACTCCAACAATTTAGGGTAGGTAAAGTCCAGACTTTCTAATTTATCCCAGTTACAATTTATCAGTCACAGTACTAAAGACAAGCAAAAGCATTAGACATACATATATTAGATTTTCTACGCAACATGCAATTTTAATACTTTGTATTAATACTACGTTCCTCCTTTAACTTATACATGACCTACTGTACAGTGTTAGAGTCAGCATCGGTTTGCAGCCCCAGCTCACTCCCCACAATAACCCCCCAAGCGTTACTGCTCTCTGTAAGCAATTAAGAATAATTTATTCTCTGACATGATGCAAGCCATATTGATATTTCCTCTCCCTCTTCACTGGTTGAATGCAATGAGGAAAAACATGGGCTTAAAGGTTGTAAACATGAAGAGGATCTGGTTGAGAGATAATTACAGCAATTTCCATGATTCATTCATAGCAAAGCATGCCGATAACATCCATGAACTCTGCAACACAATGACGACACTGAGGGATGCAAAGGAACGCTGAGGTTTTAATGAATCACATGCTGTACAGACACTACAATGAGAAGTAAACAAGAGTGAACCCAAAAAGAAGACAGCAGCAGCCCTGTACTTCTTTACCCTTGACCTCACTTTTTCATCCCCACAGCACTTTGAAGCTTTAATCTCCAGAGTCACAAGCTACTGCTGCAGTTTAGGCGAATACAAACAATTTCTGTGATGCTGCCTGAGCTCTCAGCTACGAATGTAATCTAATGAAGCAGAGTCTCGGCACACGTGATGATCCCGGTTCAGGCCTCAGCTCCGCCTGCAGTTCATCAACGTGCTGCTTTTAGAAAACTTTTAGTTCTCCCCCATTCCTGACATGTGTGGTATTACAGCTACTACTACTTTCTAACTGCCACTAGTACTGCTACTTCACCATTACTGTTGATACTACCTACTGCTATTATTTCAATTACTATGGCTAGTACAACTGCAACTACTACAGCCATTACAACAATATGGCTGCTGATGCAACTACAATACTGTGGTGGAAGTAGATGCAGTAGCTGCTGCAACTGCTACTACTACAGCCATTATTACTACTACTACAGCCTTTAACTATTACAACTGCCTTTACTGTTGCTACTAGGGATGGGGACCGCTAGTTTTTATTGATACTGATACCATTATTGAGATTGCTTAAGGATCCGAGTCTTTATCGATACCATTGTCGATACTTTACTATTATTTGGTGATGGTTATTTGGTAAGACCAGACCCAACGGGCATGAGGCAGGCCTGCATGGTATGAGAAAAATATTCAATATACAATAACATTGTTATATATTGAGATTACATATCACTTGCGATAAATAAACAAATATTGATTTGTGCATATGAACTGCCTGGTAGTTTTTAAATTAATAATAGGATTAGAATTTAATATATAAAATACTGCTCAAATGTTGAGGCTTGAATATATTCTGGAGAGGACGTGCACATGGACAGCTGTGGACCCCACGGATGTGGACTACTTCTGTGTGTACTGTTAGTGCCAGATCCGTACCGCCAGCAAGATCCGTTCTTCACATGCGCAAAATCTGTTAGTCAAAGAAGCTTACCGCAAATCTGCCTATTCAAAATGATCCAACTAAATCTTTCATATCGAGATAATGTTTTTTAATCAATGCAGATTTAACTGTTCACTATGACGTAATATGACTATCCTTTAGAACTTAAAAACCTTAATCAACAGTCCTTTTTTAATTTATAATGACAGCAATCTCACAATGTGAGCAACACAAAGGAGGTCGACATGCATACAATTGCTGACTTAGGTTTAGGCACACAACCTGATGGTTAGGGTTAGGATAAGATGCTTTGGGAAACTGTCAACGCATTTTATACTAATGTAGGATTCCGGTCTAGACAGGGCGTCTCATTCAGACAAACCCGGAGGCGTCTCATACGGACGATAAAGGGTACCTTTTGCATCAAATAACGCTAAAAATGCGTAAGTATTTGATGCCCTGAGATCAGAACAGGCAATAACACATGAATAATTATGAACAGGTACATTTGCGGTAACCTTCTTTGACAGACCGGACCCATTTTGCGCATGTGAAGAACGGATCTTGCTGGCAGTACGGATCTGGCACTGACAATACTGACACTGTACTACTTTCTGGAGTCAGCTTGGCGGACTCATTCCACACATGCGCAGTAGATTGGTTGGTGCCATGGTAGCGTAGTCGGCGGCCACAAAAAATGGGAGGCACGCGGACGTCCACACACAGCCTACGCGTACCCCCTTTGATAATGATTTTTTCGTCACGTGGACCCTCGCGAATGCGGAAAGGTTAATCCTTGCTGTAGAAGGACGAGCGGCTGCTTGCAACAATTTGCCAAATTTTAAGACTGCAGACCAGTCTATGTTACAAACCAGCTTTCTATTTAGTTTGTTTGTAACATTTGGCTAATGCCATGCTAACATTAATTGTGCTTGTACTGCGTTTCGGTGCCATCACTAAAACAGTTTTCTTATCCATTGCAGATTACAGATTTAATGCCTAAGACATAATGTCACATTATAGAACCCGCTAGTCTTTATAGCAGTATCAGTATCGATAAGCTCAGACCTTACTGTTTTTTTGGTTTTGGAAATTTTGGAACCGGGTCCTTTATGAACTGGGTATCGATCCCCAACCCAAGTTGCTACTACTGCAGCCACAGCCTCTAACTACTACTACTGCTGCCTTTACTGGTGCTACTACTGCTGTACTACAGTGTTTACTCCTACTACCACCACCACAACCCTTACTACTACTACTACTGCTGCATGTACTGCTAGTACTTCTACAACAGCCTTTACTACTACCACAACAACCTTAACTACTACTACTACCACTGCTAACAGAACCATTGATACTACTACTACTGCTGCTGCTAATAACCCTAGTACTACTCATGGTACTACCACTGCTAGTACAGCCATTGCTATTATTCAGAAAACTATTACTACTAGAAGTAAATTATATGTTTACACTACAAGTGCAGCTGAACACACTAGCACAAACAATAGAATAAAAAGAACATCCTACACAGAGATTTGCAGTCACTAAAACAGATGGACCATCAAATAAAACAAAGGAGATTAAATTAAAATCATGGTCAAACACCAACACAGGCAACTGCGAAGAAAATGTGAAAAAATCTGAACAAACTGCACTAAACAGTTGAGATGTGTGTTGAGAAGTCATTTACAAGATGACACTAGAGCCTTTTCTCATTATGTAGCTGTTGCCATCCAGACCCCCAGGCTCCTCCTCCTCTGAGCTGGGTCTGCTTCCAGCTATGACGGCTTTGTTCTTCCAAGGCCTCTTCAGGGCCTGCTAATGCAATCAGTGCGAAAAAGCTCGGACATAAAATATAATAGGGGGGAAAGGAGCAGGAAGAGTTATAGGACTGGGATGAATAGTTTCCCCTTTGAGTTGGTTCCGTTTTCGTTCAATTTATTGCTCTCAGCTAGCTCCTGACCAGAGAGCTCTCTCTGTTTCAGCTCCACGCCGGAGGGGTCTACTGAGTCTGCAGCACACTGACCTCATCTGTGTGAGCCAAACACATGTTCTGTTCTGCAGGTTCTCCAGTCAATCCCCTACACTGCAGCAGGACTTAGTTTAATCCATATCAATGCTAACACTGCTGCATGTTGTCATGGAAAGGAGATAACTGTGACTTTAAAGGAAGCAGCCATCCAAAATCATTAAGACGGAGAAGAGCTCTGCTTAAAAGGATGATTTGCACCGTCGACATCAATAGCAAACCATCCTGGCAGTCCAAAATGAAGAAAGCTATTAAAGCTTAGCTCATTTTATTTAACTTTCTCAGTAGGAGTACAAACTGCTCCACAAAGAGCTATGGTTTGCAGACAGTTACGAGACATGAGTACACAGGTAGAAAAATATCTTTGACTGTCAAGACTGCCCTTGAGACTGAGCTAACAAGCTCACAGAGCCTTTCTCCCCCACTTCAATAACACTTTTTGAATAAAACAATATACAATCATGAGAACAAATGCCAGGTGGGAGTAAGCATCCCAGTACAGAGACAATATAAAATAAACTAATTATGATGCTAGCATTTTCTCAGCTTGCTGGTATGTTAGCTGTTAGCTTGCTAGCTTTTATTTCTTTTGGTTAATAAGAATAGTGTACAGTTTACATTTTTGAATTTATTTACAATGTATTTAACCAGTTATTGAGATTAAAGTTTTCCATTACAAGAAGCAGAAGCACATTAAACAAAGTTTAAGACATACAGTACAACTTTAAAGACAAGAAGACAACAGGGTCGCGGCCCTGCTCTGCTATAAGGACTCAGTTATCTACATGAGGTACGTGCACTACAAAGTGAGCTAACCGCTGCCCCCCTTAAATCTATTTTTGACCTAAAATGACCAGCTCCCCCAGAACCAAAACATTCTGCAACAAATTCCAAGCTGCAGGACAGCATAACTAGATGCCCTTTTCCCCATTTCAAGACGTACGTTGGTGACAGATAACAAGAGTAAGTCCTGTGAATATGTCTCAGAACAGAGACGGTAACAAAGAAAAGCAACACTGAAATAAAAATCCAGTCTTCATCAGTTGCTGAATACGTGGCATAAAAGAGAGGTGCAATGAATTAGTGTTCAAAGACAAAAAGTCAAAACAACATTAAAGAAAGTTATAACAACATAAACTCTTTACATTTAGGCGCCTGTTAGCTCATCTGGTAGAGCGTGTGCACCATGTACAAGGCTGAGTCCTTACCACAATAGCCCAGGTTTGAATCATCCCCTCTCTCCCACATTTCCTGTCTCTCTTCAGCTGTTCCTATCAAATAAAGTAAAAAGCTCTCAAAATAATCTTTGAAAAAAGAAGAAAAATTTGGCTTGTAATTGGACTATTTTGCTTTAATATTATATTTCTACATTAAAATAAACAACGGAATAATAAACAGTCAGGCTACAAACTAGCCTTGCAAGTAGCCTGTATGTCATCAAGCCTCTCGAACCAGTTATTCTGCGGAGAAATGCAAATAGTTTTTTACTGTGCTGCTTTCTTGTGTGACTGGGCCTTTACGTATTTTGCAGCACAGTGTGTGTGATTAAGGAAAATGTCTTATCCTGTTAGAGACATGCCACATATTCAATGCACTGCCGCTTTGCTTCTATAAAACATTTCTAAAAATGTGTTCACATCCGTTTCAAGGGGAGAGCAACATATGGATTTTATTTGAGTGATTTTAGAGAGTTACAACCTTTAGTGGGTCTTTAGTATCACAGTTAGCCTATTTACAGATAATTAGTGATGCCTAAGTGCTGGAAAACCAATGACTCCCTCCATCACTAGATTTCACCCTTAGGATATAGACATGAAGCCCAACTAGAAATATGCTGATTCAAAGCAAAATTTACTGCAAGTGTTGGGTTTTTGAGATGTGTTTAGGTGTTATAAATGAGTCACCTCTAAATGGTCCGAAAAAACTGTAAGCATCACTTCTAGACTTTTGAGTCCACTCTTGCTCCTATATCCTACCAATGATGGAGCTGGCATCAATGCTGAATGACATCAACGTGCCCTGTTGGTAACGAGACTCTCTGGTTCCAATCTCAGCAAGGACATTTATTTTTTTGGTATACAGTCATGTAGGCTGTTAGGAGATCTGAAATAGAACCACACGCATGGATGACTTTACTGATGATTTACCTTCACTGCTAACAGTTTGAGATCTGGGGCTCTACTTTCATTGATTTCTCTCCAGCAGGCAACATGCTGCGAGGTGACGTATTGATCACAACAATCTGTGTCACTTTGCTGAGAACACTGCTTTAATGTAATGATGCCAAAGGCTCAGAAGGCACTTTTTCGTGACAGTAAAGTGGTACCTTGGACATTGGCATTTCTTTTTTTTTTATTTCCATCAGGGGACCCAAACTGAGTTGATTTAGTCTCAGTCTGGATATTCGGAGCTAATCAAGTGAAAAAGGCCTTGACCCGTATTTGATCCTGACTCATACAGTATTTTAAACTTGTAGAAACTGCAACAAAGAAGGACATCCAAAACGGTTGACTGTGTCTGCCAAACTTAAATTCCAGTGCTAGAGGAAACTCTTTCTACAGTTATAGATGACAAATCAGTATAGCGCTAAAAAGCAACGGGCAATCACTCAATCTCAATCAGAAAGTCAGTATGTGTTCAAAGTGAATACATTAAAGGTCATCAACATTTAGCTAAATCTTTTTGTTTTGCTCTAACTGGTTAGGTGTATTTTTGTGGCGTTCCCCAATGAAACAGGGGCGTACTGTGTATCTAAGCACCCTACTTCAATGACTTTAAGTTCAACTGAATCGTGATTAAATGACCATATCATGTTTTCAGTTTACAAAATTCTTGGTTGTAATTAAATGTTTAAATAAGTTTTCATTTAACACATGTAGTTTTTAAAAAAATCTAACGCAGAATAGTGGACGGCAGTTCACAGTATTCAACCATTTATCCACTTGATTATTTTACCTGTGCTTTTACATACATTTGCCATATCAGCTAATATAT
>NW_024042509.1:0-5520 GCF_014851395.1 Micropterus salmoides | reverse complement strand
CCGTTTTGGTACAGGACTTTCGGAACGTGCAAATGTGCACCACAATGCAATGTTGTTTAGTCAAAGCAAATCTTTAATGGCTTGTTTTGTGTGTGGAACATATGTAAATTCCAAGTTTCCAAAAGGACATTGATTGGTGAACCAAATCTCCACCTTGCGCCGCTATACAATCGGCACGTTTAAACACAGCCTCTCGCTAACTAGTGACTTGAGCATCATGGTCATTTCAGAGAAACCAAAGCTTTAAGACCCTCCCTTATTGTTCAGGTCTCCTGGTTGGGAACACTTCAGTTTCCTAGTGAAATACAACAACGAACAAAGACAAGTCGATAAGACTAAAGCAGTGGGCCGACATTTCTCAGAAGTTATCCGGTATGTTTCTGGCAACATGTCAAATTTACTAACTCACTAAGGGTATCGCACGAAGGACATCACTGCAACAAGGGGAAAAAAAACAAAAACGAACACAGTGCAAACACCCTTCGGCATTTAAACAGACTTTACAGTTTTTTTTTTTTTTTGAGCACGCCTTCAAGCTGGGATTCATAATGCTCATAGGTGGTATAAAAGATTAAGAAGAATGCTGCACTGTAATCCATTTTATTTTTATTTTTTTATGTGTTTTATTAGCTATAGGTTTTGAGACTATTTTATTAAGTGTAGAACTTGGTAGTTTAGGTTTATTTTATATAATTTATTTATTATGTGTAAGTTGAAAGTTTGTTAAAAAAAAAATTGTGATGTTTACAAAATTCATAATAAACTAGCAACAATTTAATTTTTTCTCCCTTAATGTACTGAAAATAAACCGAACCATGACTTGAAAACCGAGGAACATACCGAACCGATTTATGTGTACTGTTACACCCCTATTAACCACTAGTTTTATTTTGAAATTCTAAGCGGATGTGTGCCAAAGGGTCTCGACCAACTGTCCAAACTGTATGTTACGAATTGGACTTGAGAATATGTTGAATACAAACGCAAAAGGGAAGGTAAAATGATTTTGGACACAAGTCGTAGTCCACAGAAACTACTTTGTGTGCCTTGTCTCCACCCTGAGCGCAGGATATGTGATAAGACTGCACAGTTGGGTGATGCATTTCATCTACCCATCATCCTGACCAAACTTCATTCAAGAGCTTCAGCAACAAAGTGATTTATATGTAATTCAACCTCCAGACTGAACTATCTCAACACCTATCACAGAGTGATGTGAAAGTTAGTACATACATGAAGTTCACATTTGTGGATTTGTGACACAATCTACAATTTATTTGAATAAACATCTGTTTGCAGGTCATTTGAATCCTGACAAACATAATGGACAAGTAAAATAGATGATAGGTATGGACATATCTTAATGCCACAAGCAATTCAAATTCTTAACCCTTTGATGCACAAGCTATGCAAAACCCTTATTTTAATGACAAATAGCTGCTGAAATATGTCAGTACTGCTGTGGAGACAGAAAACAATTTGCATGCTGTAATTTAAAGTATAGATTTTCATGAAATCCTATGTTTGTGTTGCATCATGCAACAAAGCCCACAGTTCTGCAGCAGTGTGACAAATGAGCATCACACACACGCACAAGCATCACTATATATTTGGAGTCAGCAGTCAGTGAATTTGGAGAAGCAGGACAAGGACATTGAGAAACAAACACTGCGGACAAGGTGGGTGTTCTTTAATAACTTAATGATTATCAGTTAATATTTCTAAAATGCCCGACTATTTAAGTTGGTTTCTACCAACCTTCCGCTTAATTTTAGTCATTTTTACACATTTCATAAAAGTTTTTCTCCAAGTGTGGTAAGTAGGGTGTGACAAGACACTTGACCCACGAGACAAGATGGGATGAGACGTGAGAGATTTTAACACTATATTTAAGAAATCTTTAATGCTGAATAAATCAAAAATACATTTATATTTCCTGCATTCTGATGAATTTTTCTGTACCAGTGTATGGCGAATTTTTAAATATATATATATATATATATATATATATATATAAAAAGAGAAACACAAAATTCAGGTGACAGGTGAAGATTCTTGTGAGACAGCTTTTTATCTGACGAGAAATATCATTACACATTAATCTCGCGATCTTTAGAACATGAAATTTAACTTATATACTGTCTCAATCTCTCTCAGTTCCCTTTCACTTTTTCTACACCTCTTGCCTCCTCATTTGTCCCTCTAATTTCTTGTTCCCCTCAGGTCTCCAACTACATACTATAGATATGTCAATAAACTCCTCGTCCGCCTCCAACTCCGGCTATGTTTTATTATACTACTGTTCCAACTCCAGAGTTAGCAGTAACATCCTCATGGGCGTCACTGTCATAAGAACCATCCTCAACATGCCTGTCTGCACCCTCGTCCTCTACCTGGGTCTCCAACGATGGCGGCAGCAGCACTCCTTTAAAACAACAAGCCACTCTGACATCTTCACCTACCACTTGGCTGCCATGGAGCCGATCTGGCTGTTGAGGTCCATCTGCTACATTTTGGGCACATATGCTAATCTCCCGGAGATGGCAGTAGTAGCAATCTGTGTTACTTGTTTTGTTTTCTCGGGGGAGACTCTCTTTCACATCCTGACCTGTGTGGACCGATACCTGGCTGTTGTTCACCCCGTCACCTACCTGGGGCTAAGAAATGTGCGTGCGGTCAGGATCAGAAACATCAGCATTGGGTGTGTTTGGCTGCTGTGCTTTGGATCATTGGGTGTAACAGTTATGCACCTGCCTGAGTACCCCATCATCCCATTGTCCTGCATTACGGTTATTTCTATAATGGTTGTATCCTTTTGCAGCCTTTCTGTACTCTGTGTTCTGATTCGTCCAGGGCCAGGGGAAGGAGGGAGGGAAAAGGAACGGGTTGACCAAACAAAGCAGAGAGCTTTCCACACCATCACAGCCATAACGGGAGTACTGTGGTTATGGTTCTTAGGGCTCCTTGTTTCTGCTTCTCTGGACAGCTCTGCACTGCTGAGCTACAATGTTAAATGTGTGGTGATGGCATCTATAAGATTGTTTAATCTGCCCTGCAGTTTGGTGTCACCCTTACTGTATCTACTCAGGTCAGGAAAACACTCATTTTGCTGTTCTAACAATGAGTAAAGAGCGGTGCAGTACATTATCTGCACCTACAACAGTAGTTGCAGTTTTTTATTTGTTGTTTGATTACTGTTGCTTAACATGACTGTTTTCTTTCTCAAAAATGAGGACACAATTGTTTCCTTGTTTTTTTTGCAATTTTAATAAAAGATGCTAATATGTAAAAAAAAAAAAAAAAAAAGAAAAGAAACATTAGGAATTTTCATGCTGGTTTACTATGGCATTATAGAATATTGCATGGTGATTTGTTGTTAAGTGGTTTTTAAGGCTTTCACAGTGGTTTCTATTGGATTTCTATGGGTGTATTGTGTATTTGTTACGGTGATTTGTGGTGGGTACTACTGAGCACTTACTGGTTGATGGGGAAAACAGTTTAATAAGGCCATCACTGACACAGATATTCCAAAATCATAGACTAACCATTTGAATCACTGAACAACGCATAATCAAAATGGAGGGTTTTTGTTTATGTTTTGTTTAAATCATCTGAATCCTATCAATTATTCATTTTAATTGACTCAAAATAGATAAGGATTGGAGTATTGGTGATACTGATTATAGCAAACCTATTGATTTTATGTTTTGAACTGGTTTAATTGTATATGATACTGCTTTATTATGTATTATATAATTGTTCCCAATAATAGAATAAATGTCACAATGGCTCTTCTTATTTGTAAAAGTATGTGTTTGAATGTGTTTTGGTTGTGTCACCTTACACAGATCTTCATCAATGCAGCACATATGATAAACTGATGTAAGTTTCAATCATTGACCAGGTTCACGTGTTAAATTTTCTTGGTGTCACAGTAGATGGTGTTATGATTTTTATTTAGCCATGATGTTTGAATATTATTTATGCCTTGCTTGATAACAACTAAATGCCAGGAGTACTACCCTCTATTGAGCAATGGTTCACTGTTAATTAGTGTACTGCAGTGCCTCCTGCTGGTTAGTTAGAAGCAGTAGTGGTAAAACGGGTGGATAGAGGATTGCTGTTGCCTTATCCTGCTGTAATCTTAATTTGTGAATTGTCGCCTTGAACACTATTTGTCAGTGACAATTTAGTACATTATTTAGTTGACATGCTTTTGTTTTGTAAAATAAACGACTGAATACTAGGTAGGATTTGAACATTGATATCTAGCATAGCTCGGAGTGGATAGCACAATGACAAATTGGGAAGACTGATGAAGGGGTCCAGGAGGCTGTTTAGGGTTTGGTGGCTGGAGCGGCTAGGAACCCGAGGGGTCGAGGGTGGGGGCTCGTCTCGATAATGGTCTTATGAACCCCCAAAAGAGTTACGGATTGAATGGAACGTCGGTATGGTTGTTGCAGACGTAACTATGGTAGGCATGGGAAGAGCTGGTGATGTGGTTGTCTGTGTGTACCAGGATGGCTGGGCCTCATGCCCCCAAAGAATGGCAGCGGTGGTAATCGGGTGCGGTTCAAAAGGGCAGAGGAGGGAGTAGGGTGAGGACTGTTCTGGTGGCTGCTCGGATGCGGGCGTCTCCTCCACATCTCCTGATGTACTGGCCTGTCTCCTGGTAGCGCCTCCATGTTCTGGACACTACGCTGACAGACACAGCAATGGGCAAGAGCGTATTTAAGGCGTGGATAAAATGTAGTCTGAGGTACAGGATAAAGATAGAAGATAAAGTTAAACTTACTTATTAACCTGTGTCTAATTCTTCTCTTTTACCTTTCTCCTGCTTCCTTATTTGTCCTTCGTAATTTCTACATACATTAGATGTCCATAAACTCTGCCTCCAACTCCAGCTATGTTCTATTATTCCGTTGCACTGACTCCAGAGTTAACAGTAATATCACCATGGCCATCAACGCCGTAAGAACCATCTTCACCGTGCCCGTTTGCACCCTCGTCCTCTACCTGGGTCTCCAACGATGGCGGCAGCTGCACTCCTTTAAAACAACAAGCCACTCTGACATCTTCAACTTCCACATGGCTGCAATGCAGGTGATCTGGCTGTTGGGGACCATCTGCTACATGTTGGGCATGTATGCTCATCTCCCAGAGATGCTTATGGTAGGAATTTGTTTTCTATGGAGAGACCGTCTTTCACATCCTGACCTGTGTGGACCGATACCTGGCTGTTGTTTGGCTGCTGTGCTTTGGATCGGTGGGTTTCACATTTATGTACCTGCCTAAGTACCCCATCATCCCATTGTTCTGTCTTTTGGTCTTCTCCATAATAGTCGTATCTTTTTGCAGCCTTTCTGTTCTCTGTGTTCGGATTCGTCCAGGGCCAGGGGGAGGAGGCAGGGAAAAGGAGTCGATTGACAAAACAAAGCAGAAAGCTTTCCACACCATCTTAGCCATAACGGGAGTGCTGTGGTTGTGGTTTTTAGGGTTCCTTGTTTCCGCTGCTCTGTA
>NW_024042508.1:0-3141 GCF_014851395.1 Micropterus salmoides | reverse complement strand
GTACACTTCAATCAAAATTATATCTAATTCATTAATCAAAAATTTACATGGCGAATGAGGGTGTCTGTGCCCCAGTAGAGTTTTATGTCTAGCAATGTCCCTGATGATGTGATGTGAGTTTTAATTAATTCTTTGTAAATGTGGGACCTGACCTAGCTGGAAAAATCCCTGATCCTGACATCTGAAGAACACTCACAGAGAAAAATCCGAGCTCAATGTTTCTTAGGCCAGTGGATGAGAAAGAATAATTGGAAATTGTGAACAAATGCAAGAACAAAAAGTCTACCGATTATAATGACATTGATATGACAATGGTGAGAAAAGTCATTGAGGGGATCTCAAAACCATATATGTGATTTATCATTTCAGGTTCAAACAAAATGAAAATAGCTGAATAAAATTACTACTGTACTGTATAAAAATGGGAGCAAACACCACTTCACAAACTACAGAGCTCTTCTCCTTACTTCCAAATTCTAGAAAAGGTCTTTAACAACAGATTAGATACATTCATGGATAAGCATCAATTTCTCACAGGCAGTCAATATGAATTCAGATTAAACAGATCTACATCAATGGCATTAATAGAATCACTTTAGGAAATCACGACTGCCATAGATCAAAAAAATTATGAAATGGAGGTACTTGTTGATCTCAAAAAAGCTTTTGATACAATTAACCATGACATACTAATAAATAAAGTGGAAATATACGGTATCAGGGGGATAGTATTAGAGTGGGTTAGGAGTTATAAGAGACAGCAGTTTGTGAAGTTGGGAAACTCCAGGTCAGTATGTTTGGACATTGCTTGTGGTGTCCCTCAGGGGTCAGTGTTAGGACCAACTTTTTATTTTGTATATTAATGACATTGTCATTGAAAGAGTTCATGACAATAAATTTCTTGGGGTAATTTTAGATGACAGAATCAGTTGGAAATCACACATTAATCATGTACAATCTAAAGTATCAAGATCAATTGCAGTATTAAGCAAAGCAGGTTCTGGATCAAAAATCATTCCACATTTTGTACTGTTCACTAGTTTTACCATATTTCAGTTACTGTGCTGAGATCTTGGGACACAACGACAAAAGTTCATTACATTCACTATCTATTCTCCAAAAAAGAGCAATAAGGATTATTCACAATGCTGGGTATAGGGATCACACCCACTCATTACTCTTATAGTCAGCCAAATGATGTTTAGAGCACAAAATAACCTGTTGCAAAGAACTATTCAAATATTATACAGGGAGAGAGAGGGAGGTTATAAGTTAAGGGGGAAACACAACAACACAAAAACAAAAGGACATGGACTAACAGGAAACGTTTTTGCATTTCAAGCTCTGGAGTAAAGCTATGGAACAGTCTCAATGAGGAACTAAAGCAGTGTCCAAACATAAATAAGTTTAAAATCAGGTTTAAATATATGGTTTTCAAGGTTTACAGGGATGAAGAAGGGGTGAATAATCTACAAGTGTTTCTGGGGCATGTATTTATTTTCAGTTTCGTTATAATTAATGCTTCATTTGCTGAAATTCATTCTTTCCTTTTATTTTTTAATTTTTTCCTTGTTTAAATAATTGATATACATTTTGAATTGATTTTGTGTATGACAAAGTACATGTGTAAATATTTGGAACGCGGGGTAGATTATTTGTCAGCATTTGATCTGTGGACATGGCGTGGGATTAAATAATTTTTTTCTTCTTTTTCCTACTCCTTTTCGAATATGTAAAGAAATTGACAAGATTCTCAAAAAAATTTTCTTTGGCTCTAACTATTATTAATTAATTTATTATTGTGTTATTAAATCATTTTGATTTGTTTAATGGATTATATTTTCTTGTTGATTGTTTCTTTTTTACATATATTCAAAATAAACACATAAATAAATAAAATGTTGTGCTCTTAAACAAAGTCAAAGACTGTACATTTACCAGAATGACAATCGGCACAATTAAGGAAACAATATTAGTAGTTGATATTAATCGCGACAAACAACCAAAAAACATTGAGTTATCTCGTAACTAGTTGTCCTTAGGTGTGGGTGAAATGTTGGTGGCATGTAAAATGGGAGTGTTTGATGTCAGCAATCACATAATACACATGTATGCTCAGGGATGTACTGGGACTGAAATTCAGCCTGGTACTTAAGACGGATTTTTTGCAGCTATTTTAAAACTAATAGTGTTTTGTGTTATAAAGAGAATCAGATTACACTGAAGACCTTTACTTTTACTAAACTTTAGGATGACTCCTCAGGTTATATAAGCAAGTCACCACTGCACTGAACACGACCAGGTCAGCAAAACCTAATCTGGAACACACAAGTCACTGTATACTGCTAACTACCAGCATGTCATATGTACAGTCAGTCAGATTTATAAAACAGTTACAAATGCTAACACATACATACTCAGATACTCAGTGTTTTAATATAATCAAAAACTACAATGAAGTCCCATTAAATAGAGATGTGTGTGTGTGTGTGTGTATCTGTGCTTCAGTCAGGTTATTATGTAGTATGTGGAACTACTGGCATTTTAGCTTAAATGGATATATATATTAATATGTTATATTGTGCTCTATGTTTCTATTTTTGTGTGTGTGTCCTTAAGCTTTCATTGATTGATTGATATGCATAGTATGATGCCTATACCCAGCCCTACACACAGCCCCTCTACCTGTCACTGTTTTTGTACTGGTTCCATTCTCCTCCTGCTCTTCTTTGTCTTGCTGCTTTCCTTCCTCCTCCTTCTCCTCCTGCTCCTCCTCCTCATCCTTTGCTCACTCCTCATCAATATGACTGGCGTCATCATCAACCTGTCCCTCTGCATCACTGTACTTAACAGCTATTGGACATACAGAGATTCCTTGCTTATAGAAGGATGTTGTCTGTGTGTGATTACACACTACAAACTATTGTTTATAATATAATATATCTATAATATATATGCCTATATTTAAATGCATATCTAAATAATTTGAGTGTGTAATAAAAGCGTGACTAATCGTGCACCTTACCCTTTTCACTACGGAAAAGTCTGTTAATTTGGCGCAGTTAGCTGCCTCTTGTGCCAAATTTTTTTTCTTTTTTAATTCTTATTTTTTCGGCCCCTATTTCTCTCTCTTCTTTTCAC